>NC_050601.1:217500-222500 GCF_013368585.1 Megalops cyprinoides | reverse complement strand
TGTGAACAGCTTGAATGACCGGGCAACGAAACTTTCTGTGCTTGCAACATCATTAAAGCGTAACCAAGTTCCTGCATTGCAACCGCATTCTAACGAATAGCTCCGACTCAGACACCTAACTCTTGATTTTACGGTTCCTCTACCACCGTGGTTTACACAATGAGAGCAGATCTGCAGAAGTTTGTGTGACAAAAAAGATTCACAGCTGCTGTCTCGGGAAACGTCCCTTGAGACCGCAGAGTCGGCGCGGTCTCGGGAAAGCACGGGAAAGTTTCGAGGCGAAAGGCGCGAGACTCACGTTCAGCGAGGGGGAGAAGGGGGGAAGCGAGGGGGGGGGGGCAAAAAACATCTGGATCTCATTTGTCGCCGGTGGAAAGAAATAAAAGACCTACGATTAAAAATAGCACTTTCAGTCCGGCTTAGCTATAGAAACAAAAGAGGGAAGCAGCGCTGTTCCTTGTGCCAGTTTCTTAGTTTTGACAAACCACAGCGCCCGGGCGCCCGCTGGAACATGCGGCTTTTGCGCTCCTGAGCTGCGCATCTCAGCTCGTGCGTTTCCGTGCAGTGCACGCGCCTCCTTGATGTCCCGGAGCGCGTGGAGCTGTTGTTCTCGGGGTGGAAGACAGACAGACAGAGAGCATGAGCGACGGAAGGAGCGATCGGACGCCAACCAACCTCATCGTAATTAATGTATATTCAACTTCAATCAAGCTCTCTGCTCGGGCCTGGAAGGAAGAGGAAAGCGCTCTGTGTTGTGAATCCAGCAAAGACTAAGCAGGACTGGCTGTTCGCTCCACCGCCAAAGTTGTTCTTTATCTAACACCGATGGTGCGTTTGGACACCAAAAACTGTACATCCAAGTGTTATCTAAGTGAAACACGTAAAAGTAGTGTAATCAAGGAAGCTTAGATAGCGAGCTAACATTACTTTAAAATTATCTGCTCATCGATGTTATCTGCTCGCCGGAGCTTCTTGTCCTTGCATTCGGACGCAGCACATGGGGTAAGTCAGCGTGTTCTCCTCTGTTATCAACAAAGCGGATGCTTCCACCATTCGCCAGCGATCGAGATGATGATCAGCAGCCGCGGTGTGTGCTGGCAGCGCGGGGTAGCCTGTCCGAGTTTAACCGTGTCAGTTAAGCCTGTGACCAGGCGAGGGAAGGAACCAGCTGGCGCAAACAGAGCGTCTCATCGGTTCCGCAGAGAAAGCGGGCGCTTCCAGTCCACAACATTCTACTATGTTGTTTGTGTGCACATCGCTTACTAACCAGCAGGTTGTTTGAATTGGGCTTCTATGGTTGAATATTATTGCAAACCCATTCAGCACACACAAATCGCGTGGAATATCTAAAATTACACAATGGTTTTTAGAAAGACAAGGCTGGCTGGCTATCTAATCAATAACTGGGGAAAAATTCTGACGGAGTTAACTAGTGAGCTCACGTCAAAAAACAGTTCACAATATTTGAGCTTTAGAAGACAAAGACGTATATTGGAGGCACTTGTGGGATATAAACGGGAGATGGAGCGAGTAACTGGAGGCGTTAATAATTACCAGGACAGGACAGTGTATTGCAGCTTGGCATTGTCACTGGGGGCTCCGCGGACCCCTGGCTGAGCCCGCAGCTGGCTCCGCTCAGCGGGGTAACCGGGCAGTTTAGGTCCCGCTGGTTCTCATTTTTAGTTGTTGAGATTTTCTCATGCATCACCATGAAAGTGGCTTTGTGCTTAAAGCAGGCTATGCATTAACGCATTAATGCAGACAAAAGGCTCCATTTTACCACCGAGAGAGTGCACGGGAGACAAAGCGCGAGAGCAGCGAGGGCGATGCTGTGGCGGGCTCCACGCGCTCTCCAGCACTCTTTCACTTTAATAAACGAACCGCAGCTGGCAGAGATATAAAGGACAATAAGCACGAAGGCCATCGAAACGCGAGAAAAACGTTACACCACGGCCATAATTCATAATTCCCGAGATGTAAATGACTGCAACTTAAGTCACAGATGTGGGGGGGTGAATTAGTGTCATTTGGCCGGGCAGCCTGCAATGTTTCTCTTGATGGTAGGAATGAAATTAGCCCGTTTAGTACTAATTTAATAAGGGTTTTTCAGCAAGATGGAGGTGGAGAGTATCAGTTGACACAGTGGAAATGCCACAGAAAATACCATAAATTTCTGTTGCTCCATCTTATCTCAGATCGGAGGGGAGAGCAGAGTGCCGGGATGGGTGTTGAGTGAAGGTGCAGCAGGTGATGAGTGTTCTGGCATATAAACACACACCCACCTCACCAGCCTCAGTGTGAGACTCACACTGTCACAGTGTAGATGTAGCATCACACTTATAAACATTTCTCCTTACAGCATTAGCACATTTTGGTGGTAGAGTAAGGGCTGTTTTTCCGCTGCTGTGATCAGCACGGCATGTGTGTCTCTCGATATCTGACTCATTTCACAGGCTGGTTTAGGTTATTTATTTCTCTTTAAATGAGAGGTGTGTTCATGTTATGATTCTACCCTTTGTCTGAAAATGTGTTTGCCAAAGAAGCAGCCCTTCAGTGGACATCTTTTCCAGCCTGAGAATGCACAGCACCTGTTACGGACTGTCAGACTGGAGCAGTGGAACATTTCAAATTTTATACGAATCAGAGGAGCTTGAAAGCAATGCAGTAACTGTCCTTTTCCTCAGCAGGAAAGCATGGCTTTCACACGGTCAGGCTACTGCAGAACTGAAATGAAACAGTCTGCATTTGTAACACTGCAGATACAGCAGGTGAGATGTTCTACCTTGCAGAGATACACCTACATCAGCACTGGCCTTCCTGGTTTCTACAGTGCACATTTGAAACACTACAGTTCCCATAATACACCAGTGTGTGAGGGTCACTGATGTCACTTGAATGAGATCTGTGTGGAGTGGCGTGAGAGTGGAGTTAAATAAACTAATGCATAAATAAATACATGAGAGTTTGCTGTGGGAACGGGACTCGGGGGATGTTTCAGCAGGACTGGGGGGGCTGCCGTGTGGGCGGGCAGCATCCCAGAAAGCCTCTGTTCCCTGGGAGGAGGGAGAGGAGCCAGAGCTGGGGCTTTCCCTGGAGAGAAAGAAATCCTCCACTTCACCCACATGGGATGACTGCTGCACATCGCTGATTGTATCAGTTCCGAAATGAAACTTCAGAAGAAAGACAAAAACTGCATGCAACCTAAAAGCCCCTGCCTGCCCTGACCCAGATCGTCCCAGCAAAGTCAGATGCAGGAATTACAAAATGGTGCCCATTTCCACTCTGCTGGAATATGGGCGATGGCTGGTCTCTTTTACATCAGCTACACCTCAGCGCTCTGTGTGCCTGCAGGGGCAGAAATGGCCTGCTAACACGTAGGTTTACGTTTAACTCCGCTAAACCTGGCAGATGAGGAAGTCCACTCTTACCAATATGAAGCTTTGTAATCCATGCATTAATGTGTGTAGATCTGAGTGAGTCACTGGTGCTGATCAGCAGTTTCCCTGGGTTCCTCCGTATAGCCTGTAGCACTAAAGGCCATCAGGACTGTACATGCAGACCTGGCGGAGCACTCTGTCTCTCCTGAAAAACACTTTATCTGGGCGTGGCAGCTGTGGCAAGATGAACTGCCGGCTTTATTAAAGCCGTAGCTTTAGTGCAAGTCATAACACAGCTCACACACACACTCAGAGACCGGGAACCTTGCTTTTTAAATATTTATGCTGTAGAGAGATGAGGCCTCAGCCATTTTAGGACATGCCAAATCAACGAGTGATTTTAAACAAATGGTTAAGCTGTACAAGATTTAAAAGGTCCTGTTACATTCCCCTTGTGCTGTACTACCTAACAATATAACACCATGGTGATGTCACCTGATACCTGTAACACCATTCCAGTTTGTAACTCTAGAACAGATACTCACAAATACACACACACACACACACACACACACACACACACACACACACTCTCAGGTGGAGCTGCTCTGCTCTGGACAGGTGGAGGACCTCACGCAGGTGTACTGTTGCTGGCATATGAGAGGAAGCTTCCACTCTGAGACATTACCCCCAACTATTTGTTATTCAGCTCAGAGACTAGCAGCCTCAGCTATCAACTCCCTACACACACACTTGTAATATTGTGAATGAGGGCTCCCTGTCTGAGTTCTGCTGTAATTGTTTGGATTCTAAGGATCTATATAAACTCTATGTAAACTCTCCCTGATGTGTGCTACTCACTTTAATGGCTGCTTGCTTTTGCTGTTGTAGTAAGTATAAGAAATATAGTGACAGAACTGTATGAGAACATGTGTAATGAAGTTTACTGAAAGGGTAGGAGGAGGTGTGTTACAGCGCAGAAACAGCAGCCCAAAACCATGAGAGAGGAAGAGAGAGAAGGACACAGGTAGTGAGAGGGGTGTGGGGCGGGGAAGAGAGGGAGAGAGAGTGAAAGAGAAGCGCCGTTCACACTGCAGGAAAGCCGGCTTTTTGCTGGCCTGCTGCACAGAGTGGCTTCACTTCAGTGTGAAAGGGGTCCACCTGTGAACCAGCCGGCTCCGAGCCAGCATACAGTGCTGCCGTTCACACTGCCTCACTAAGGCCTTTATTGCCGTCTGAGCTGCGTCATTTCAACAAGCGTAAAGCCATGTGTCACAAATACCATATAGCTCGACCAATCACAGGGCTCAAAAAGGCTTTCTAACTTCCTGAGAGCTCGTACACACATTAAGAACAGCTTGAATACAGCTAGTGAGGGTATACTAACACACAAGACACCGACCGCTGAACTCCACTGTGTGTGTGTCACTGTGTGTGTGTGTGTGTGTGTGTGTGTGTGTGAACATTTGTGCGTGTGTCAGTGTGTGTGTGTCTGTGTATCTGTGTTTGGGGGAGCTGCGTTGTACTTCATTTTGATCCCTGCTAAATTAGAAGGAAGAAGTTTGTTTGCTTTGTGGTTGAGTTCCGCTTTAGCTCTTCTGTCCTGTAGCTGTGGTTTTGGCT
>NC_050601.1:165000-207500 GCF_013368585.1 Megalops cyprinoides | reverse complement strand
GTTTGCGCCATTTTCATGAAAAGTGACAGATGCCATCATTTCAACAACATAAAATAGGTTTCAGTGGTGATATTTTTATCTGCACTGAGACGTTGGATTTGTTTGGCAGAAGCAGGTGATATTTTACCTGGCAGCTGTGCTGCAGGAGGACTCAGGTGTGCAACCTGCCTGCCTCGGCCTGTGCAGCGACCCGCTGAAGCCGGGCTAGTACCCAAACCGCCGCCTACATGTGTTTGAGCTGTTGCCATAGGAGAGGGCCCTGGCTGCTGCTAACCCTGCAGGCTGAGAGTGTGTCTGGAGCCTCCCACACACACATGCACACACACGCACACTGCACTCCGTACGGGGGTGTACTGGGGGAAATTCCAGCTGGGTGCTGCCTCCTGTTTTTGGGTTACTTTGTGTGTTGTCAGCATGTTTCTGCAGACAGAAGGGGCTCTGTTCCGCAAAATAAAACCCCAATAAACCAGAAATCCTTTCTTACCCAGTTCTGTAGCAGCGTGAGTCAGGGCTGTAGCTGGATCTGAGGTCTGAGTGAAACTCCTGAGCAGGAGTGAAAGCGTCGCTGAGACCTCTGTTCCCCTTTCAGCAGGCAGACGGGCTGAAATACTGACACCTGCTGACTCAACCAGTAAATTAACCCTTTCTGTCCCATTCTGTTCTGATCCCGCAGGTGACCCCAGCCAGCTTCCCTGGTTGCTGAGGAGTGTGGCAGAGATGGGCGTGGTCTCCCAGCTCCGCCCAGCCGTGAGAGAATGAGAGAATGTGTAGTGGCAGCGTTGTGTGAATGACTCTCAGCCCAAACGCAGTCGCCATGGCCACCAGGTACCAGCAGTACTACAACAGGTCTGTGATCCAGGTGTACTACCGTATCGCCAAGAACCTGACGCCGGAGCAGCTGCAGGAGCGTATGGCCAGCAGCGCCGGTCTCAGCACCTTCTCCATCATCTTCATCATGATCTGCAGCATCATCATCCTCGAGAACCTGCTGGTGCTCATCGCCGTCTTCCGCAACAAGAAATTCCACTCCGCCATGTTCTTCTTCATCGGGAACCTGGCCTTCTCCGACCTGCTGGCCGGCTCTGCCTACATCGCCAACATCTGCCTGTCGGGCGCACAGACCTTCCAGCTGGTGCCGGTGCAGTGGTTCATCCGCGAGGGCACGGCCTTCATCACGCTGGCCGCCTCCGTCTTCAGCCTGCTGGCCATCGCCATCGAGCGCTACATCGCCATCACCAAGGTGAAGGTGTACGGCTCCAACAAGACGTGCCGCATGTTCCTGCTGATCGGGGCCTGCTGGGTGGCCTCGGTGCTGATGGGCGGGCTGCCCATCATGGGCTGGAACTGCCTGGACGCGCTGTCTGAGTGCTCAGCCGTGCTCCCGCTCTACTCCACCCGCTACATCTTCTTCGTGGTCACCGTCTTCACCATCATCCTGCTCTCCATCGTCATCCTGTACGTGCGTATCTACCTGATCGTGCGCTCCAGCCACCAGGAGGCCACCAACTCGCAGGCCTACGCCCTGCTGAAGACCGTCACCATCGTGCTGGGCGTCTTCATCGCCTGCTGGCTGCCGGCCTTCAGCGTGCTGCTGCTGGACACCTCATGCAGCATGGCCTCCTGCCCGGTGCTGAACCACGCCGACATCTTCTTCGGCATCGCCACGCTGAACTCGGCGCTGAACCCGCTCATCTACACGCTGCGCAGTAAGGACATGCGGCGCGAGTTCCTGCGGGTGCTGTGCTGCTGGGGCCTGCTGCACTGCGGCCACGCCGCAGACCGCTGCATGCTCCCTCTCAAGAGCTCCAGCTCCATGGAGCACTGCACCCACAAACATGAACAGCAGAGCACCCCCATCATGCAGGACTGCACCACCTGCGTCTGACTGCACCGTCTGCGTCTGACTGCGCCGTCTGCGTCTGACTGCACCGTCTGCGTCTGACTGCGCCGTCTGCGTCTGACTGCGCCGCGTCTGCGCTTGTGAGAAAGAGAGCAGCAGGCTAGAGAGAGATGAGCATGTGTGGAGCTGCTCTCTGACTGAATTCACAATCATTCCTGACTGAATTCACAATCATTCCCGACTGAATTCAACTATTCCAGTTAGACGTCACAGTCAATTCAGAGTGAATTCAGTCCATTCAAAATCAACTTTCAGAATTGTGAGATAGTTAAAGGGACAGTGGATGAAAGTGTATCTGCATGTTTCTCACTTGCTTTCAGTTTGTAAAGAAAATTCCAGGTCCCAGCATGCACGTGGTGTGTGATCACAGAGCAGGACTGCAGAAGTTTCCCGGGGTCTGAGAGCAGGTCATTCCTCACTGACACTCAGCTGTGTTTTAGAGAGCAGAGCTAATGAGGCTTTGTGACTTTGTGAATGTGAATATGTCTTGTGAGTGCTTCTGAATGTAATTGGAGGGCCAGAATCCCCCTGGTGACGATCCGAGAGCATGCAGGCCACAGTATGAGCCAGCTGCTCCAGTCTGTCAGTCTGTCAGCCATAATGATTCCTAAACCTGTGATTTACAATGAAAAAGTATATTCTTCTGCTTAAATGTACTGCATGAAATTCTGAATCCTATATTCAAACTAATGTGTTATAGTCCTGTTCAGTACTAATGTGTCCCCCCCCGTCCTTGGCAGAAGCACATCCTGTGTGTACAGCGCTTCCTGTGTGTACAGCGCTTCCTCCAGGCCCAGCGCTCTGTGCACACTCTGCATGCTATGGCAACACCGTGACAACGCCGTGGCAACCGCGCTGCAGCCCCTGCTTTCTGATTGGGTCCTCTCGCTGCACACGGGGCACAGCAGGGCAGCATCAAGTGTTGGGAGCCAAAGCTCCACTCTGGCAGTATTACTGAGTATTGATTCATTTGGATTGATCTGTAATTAAGACTCATGTCAAGTAAACTCCTCCTTCCTGACCTGCCACGGACCAACCTGTCTGTCACCATGACACCCTGAGCAAGGTGGGGATGGAGATCATACTCTCACTCACACACACACGCACACACACTCATACGTACACACACACACACACGCGCACGCACACTCATATGTACACACACACACACACACGCACAGGCACACACACACGCACAGGCACACACACTCACACGCACACACATGCGCACACAAATGCGCACACACACACACTCTCACACACACACGCGCACACACACAGAGAATGAGAAACGCACACTGCTGTAAGCAGGTGATTGAGGAGCCAGGTGTCCCGAGGGGCTGGGGACACAGGTGTCGCTTCGGCTGGTCTGGCTGGTATCGGAAGGCCCAGCACATGTGTAAGTGACTGTTACAAGCGTCACTTCTTTGCTACTGCAAAGTGTTTGAGACTGAAAGGACTCAAATGTATGTGTGCCGTGTTCTCATAGTGAGTAACTGTAAATGTTGGTGTGCCTTTTCGTTGATCCTTGAATATTGTACAAATACAGTATATATAGTATAAAATATTGTAAAATTATGCATAATATGTTACCACAAATTTCATGCAACAACTGCATTTTTTATTCCAGCACAAAATTATGTAATTTTTTCCTCAACAACACAGAATACAGAGAAAATACAGTATATAGAAAATACAGAATACAGAAACCAGAACAGGCAGCAAATCTGTAGAATGATGGCTGTCAAGCAGTTGCTAAGGAAGTGAAGTCACTGTTGTGATTCATATACTTCACATCTCCCCTACATGTGGACCAAGTCACAGGAAGTCCTGATTGCCATTGGCAGCTTCCTGATTTAACCACTGAAAGCACACGCACACACACGCACGTATACTCACCTCCACACACATTTACAGCGGACACACAGTCCTGTCAGCGGTGTGCGTGGTGCCAGCAGCCCTGGGGTCACCTTCATGTTCTGACTGCTACCAGCTGCTTCAGACCTGCTGCTTTGCAACTTCTGCCGGTTTAAGAGAGAGACAGTGAGGAACAGAGGAAGCACTTTGGTTGCAACTTGTCGCAGTCTGTTAATTGAGCATACGCTTTCTGATTCACTGTATTGTATGTAACGTTACCTTGTTGATTTCTACTATAAAAATATGGGAAATGCCATGTATCTGTATGAGAAAGCGGTACAGTCCTAAACACTAACAGAGGTACAGAAAAAAGCCTGTATGATGTCATTCTTTTTTATAAATAAATCCAGCATGAGAAGTTTCAGGCCTGTGAATCACTGCAGTGAGTTGAACGTGTCTTTGCTGTGAAGGTTTGTCTCAGGCTGTGAGTGGGACGGAAGGTGATGTGTTTCACAGAGCCCAACATGACCCAACAAAGCCGTGAGGAGACTCGCTTCAACATGAAGAACTGTATGCAAATGCCACAGAGGCAGCCTTGACCTGTAGCAAACAGCACAGGCGGGGTGGGCGTGGCAGGGGGTGGGTGCTGCAGGCTCTGCTCCCACTGAGCTCACAGAGACCCAGCGCTGCTCACACAGAGACCCAGCGCTGCTCACACAGAGACACCATGCTACTCACACAGAGACACCATGCCACTCACACAGAGACACCATGCTACTCACACAGAGACACCATGCTACTCACACAGAGACCCAGCGCTGCTCACACAGAGACACCATGCTACTCACACAAAGACCCAGCGCTGCTCACACAGAGACACAATGCTACTCACACAGAGACCCAGCGCTGCTCACACAGAGACACCGTGCCACTCACACAGAGACCCAGCGCTGCTCACACAGAGACCCAGCACTGCTCACACAGAGACACCATGCTACTCACACAGAGACCCAGCGCTGCTCACACAGAGACACCATGCCACTCACACAGAGACCCAGCTCTGCTCACACAGAGACACCATGCCACTCACACAGAGACCCAGCTCTGCTCACACAGAGACACCATGCTACTCACACAGAGACCCAGTGCTGCTCACACAGAGACACCATGCCACTCACACAGAGACCCAGCTCTGCTCATACAGAGACACCATGCCACTCACACAGAGACCCAGCTCTGCTCATACAGAGACACCATGCCACTCACACAGAGACCCAGCACTGCCCTTGGAGAGCTCCCACAGAGACCCAGCGCTGCCCCTGGAGAGCTCCCACAGAGACCCATCGCTGCCCCTGGAGAGCTCCCACAGAGACCCAGTGCTGCCCCTGGAGAGCTCCCACAGAGACCCAGCGCTGCCCCTGGAGAGCTCCCACAGAGGCCTGCCACAGAGGCCTGCCACAGAGGCCTGTTTCCTGGCTTCCCGGGTGGAACGCCGCCTGGTTCTGCTATTGGGAACCCTGGCAACACTGCTTCCCAGCTGCTGACAGGAAGTGACCTCATACATAGCACCCTGCAGCAGCTTTCTTTCCCAGCAGCAGAGCAAATTCATTCATCTACTGCCACCTGGTGGTCAGTTTGATACAGCTCAGCTCACTGAGGGGGGTTACTGTGGAACACATGCTGAGCATACACACACACACTACATGGACAATGCTATGCTTCCAACTTTGTGGCAACAGTTTGGGGAAGGCCCTTTTCTATTTCAACATGACTGTGCCCCAGTGCACAAAGCAAGGACTATAAAGACATGGTTTGATGAGTTTGGTGTGGAAGAACCTGACTGGCGCGCACAGAGCCCTGACCTCAACCCCATCGAGCACCTTTGGGATGAACTGGATCGGAGATTGCGAGCCAGGCCTTCTCGTCCAACATCAGTGCCTGGCCTCATAAATGCTCTACAGAATGAATGGGCACAAATTCCCAACGAAAAGCTCCAAAATCTTGTGGAAAGCCTTCCAAGTAGAGTGGAAGCTGTTATAGCTGCAAAAGGGGGACCAACTCCATATTAAAGTGTATGTATTTGAATACAATGTCATTACAGTCCCTGTCGGTGTAATGGTCAGGCGTCCAAATACTTTTGTCCATATAATGTGTATATAGATATATATATTTATGTCATCATTCATTCTAAGGTATCAGGACCTGTTGACTTATTTGTGTTTAGTGTTTGTGTGTGCGTGTGTGTGCGTATGTGTGTGTGTGTGTATATATATATATATATATATATATATATATAAATACAGTGCTGGCCAAAAGTATTGGCACCCCTGCAATTCTGTCAGATAATGCTCAATTTCTCCCAGAAAATGATTGCAATTACAAATGTTTTGGTAGTAATATCTTCATTTATTTTGCTTGCAATAAAAAAACACAAAAGAGAAATAAAAAAAGTCAAATCAAGTATCAATTTACACAAAACTCCAAAAATGGGCCGGACAAAAGTATTGGCACCCTTTGAAAAATCATGTGATGCTTCTCTAATTTGTGTAATTAACAGCACCTGTTACTTACCTGTGACACATAACAGGTGGTGGCAATCACTAAATCACACTTGCAGCCAGTTAAAATGGATTAAAGTTGACTCAACCTCTGTCCTGTGTCCTTGTGTGTACCACATTGAGTATGGAGAAAAGAAAGAAGACCAAAGAACTGTCTGAGGACTTGAGAAGCAAAATTGTGAGGAAGCATGGGCAATCTCAAGGCTACAAGTCCATCTCCAAAGACCTGAATGTTCCTGTGTCTACCGTGCGCAGTGTCATCAATAGGTTTAAAGCCCATGGCACTGTGGCTAACCTCCCTAGATGTGGACGGAAAAGAAAAATTGACGAGAGATTTCAACGAAAGATTGTGCGGATGGTGGATAAAGAACCTCGACTAACATCCAGACAAGTTCAAGCTGTCCTGCAGTCCGAGGGTACAACAGTGTCAACCCGTACTATCCGTCGGTGTCTGAATGAAAAGGGACTCTATGGTAGGATACCCAGGAAGACTCCACTTCTGACCCAGAGACATAAAAAAGCCAGGCTGGAGTTTGCTAAAACTTACCTGAGAAAGCCAAAAACATTTTGGAAGAATGTTCTCTGGTCAGATGAGACAAAAGTAGAGCTTTTTGGGAAAAGGCATCAACATAGAGTTTACAGGAAAAAAAACGAGGCCTTCAAAGAAAAGAACACGGTCCCCACAGTCAAACATGGCGGAGGTTCCCTGATGTTTTGGGATTGCTTTGCTGCCTCTGGCACTGGACTGCTTGACCGTGTGCATGGCATTATGAAGTCTGAAGACTACCAACAAATTTTGCAGCGTAATGTAGGGCCCAGTGTGAGAAAGCTGGGTCTCCCTCAGAGGTCATGGGTCTTCCAGCAGGACAATGACCCAAAGCACACTTCAAAAAGCACTAGAAAATGGTTTGAGGGAAAGCACTGGAGACTTCTAAAGTGGCCAGCAATGAGTCCAGACCTGAATCCCATAGAACACTTGTGGAGAGATCTGAAAATGGCAGTTTGGAGAAGGCACCCTTCAAATCTCAGGGAGCTGGAGCAGTTTGCCAAAGAAGAATGGTCTAAAATTCCAGCAGAGCATTGTAAGAAACTCATTGATGGATACCGGAAGCGGTTGTTCACAGTTATTTTGTCCAAAGGTTGTGCTACCAAGTATTAGGCTGAGGGTGCCAATACTTTTGTCCGGTCCATTTTTGGAGTTTTGTGTAAAATGATAATTGATTTAATTTTTTTTTCATTGTCTTTTGTGTTTTTTCATTGCAAGCAAAATAAATGAAGATATTACTACCAAAACATTTGTAATTGCAATCATTTTCTGGGAGAAATTGAGCATTATCTGACAGAATTGCAGGGGTGCCAATACTTTTGGCCAGCACTGTATATATATATATATATTACACTCACACACACATAAATACTAAACACAAATAAGTCAACAGGTCCTGATACCTTAGAGTACTTAAAGAACTGGGACAGATCATTTATAACACAAATCTTTTTGGAATCTCTTGGAACTGGAGAAATTCCGAACAGTTGAAAACAGGGCGGTGTAATATAGATCTGTAAGAAATGGTATCACACTCATCTAACTACAGGTCAGTTAGCTTAACCTGTTTCTCCTGTAAGCTTTCACTGATCTATTTTTAGTGTTTAAAGTCTCTGACTGAGACAATGCTTCAGTCCAGTCGTGAGCTACACATTTACACTTAGTTATGTAGTGGCTTACAAAAACGCATACTGTACAGTACTGTTGCTCCCCAAGAAAATCAAAGTTGCACTTGTTATTTTGTATTTTGACAGTTCTCAGAGTTGAAGCTATTTTGGATAAACTGTCCATGGTGGCCCTCAGCTTAATGCCAGCACAGGGAGATCGTGCCGGATTCAAGGAAGTGAGTGGATCTGCACCGAGCTGGGGACAGTGTGTCAGATGCAGCTGAAGCACTGCATGTGCACCTGCTTATCGTGATGACATCAGTAAGAATTAATGGAAGTGTGCTGAAGTGTATTAAACTGGCTTCAGCTCAGAATACAGAGTGATTTAAGGCAAGGCTTTGTCTGAGCAGGAACTTGTGGGAAGTGAAGTCTCTCACGGCTCAGTGTCGGGACCTCTGCTGATGTCCTTGTTTACATACTGACATTAGGAGCAAAATAGCTGAATCAGAAGTATTCTTAAAGATGAGCTAACAGTTTCGAAGCCATTAAACTGAGTCAAGAAGATTTAAACAGAACTCGGAATTGAGCAACATTTGGCAAATTCAGTTTAACATACACAATTCTACATGTAGGCAATAACACTATAACACATGAGTATTTTTTGATTGGTACAACATTTTGTGCAACATTAAAAAGACTTCTGTGTAATAGCTCCTTCAAGTCCATGTAAGCAATAACCATAAAAAAGACAAATGCCTTGATATATAGCAAAAAATGATGATTTTGCTATGAAATATGATGAAATAAGCAAGGGATATTATACACATATCATGCTATGATGAACACATCATTTGGACCACATTCCATTTTGGGCCTCAAGCCTTGGTGCTCGGCAGGATGTGCGGCTCTGGGAGAGAGTGAGGGGCAAAAACAATCATTATCATTTAGATTAATTCTCTGAGAACAGTGCGTTTGTCAGGTCCTGTGGAATACAGAAATGCTGTTACAGCTCAGACACACCCTGATGAACCCTGCCTTCATTCAGTCAGACTCCCCTGCTACACACTGTGTGAAACCCCGAGCTGCCCAATGCTCTGCTCTCCTCACGTCATGTTCCTGTACACCAAAAATCAGCGTCTGGCTCCCCTGGCTGAAGGGAACAATAGCTGAGTGATATTAAGAGAATCCATCAAACATTGAACCCAATGGTGCAGGACAGGAGTTGAAAAAACTCCACATTAAAATGGTACTGACATTATCAGATGTACACACATACCAACTGAGTGACGGGTAATACTAAACTCCTTCACTTCCTGTCATATTTCTCACAATTACCTTCATTGTGTAGAGAGTGCCTGTGAATAATTTCTTATTGTTGCACTATATGTTTGTTGTGATTAATTTGTATTTCTCTGCCAATAACTGTTCCAGTCTGAATCTGGTTTCTGGCAACACTGTGTTCACAGTACATTGCATGTGCTTTTGTAATTAACCCTCTTAGTGTTCAATACAGGGTGATTTCATTGGCTTATATTTTTCTGCTTCTCGTCTCACATGTCCACATCCTGTGTGTTCATACGCCAGGTTTCTTGAAAAAATGGGAAATATCACTCATCTGGTATACAGCTGTTTTAGTGTGTGGGCAAATTACTTAAAAACTGGCTTCATATCCATATCAATAATCAGACCTATTTTTGCAAAATTTAAGGGCAACAGTGTAGCATGATGGTAAGGTGCAGGGCTTGTAACCAAAAGGTTTCCACTTTGATTCCCTACTGGGGCACCGCTGTTGTACCTTTGGGAAAAGGTACTTAACCCACAATTGCCTAAGTAAATATCCAGCTGTATAAATGGGTTACATGTTGTAATATTGTTTATAATTGTAACACATGTAAGTCGTTCTGGGTAACAGTGTCTGCTAAATGACAATAATGTAATGTAGATATAGGCTACGTACTGACACGGAGTATATATGATCTAGACCTATGAATAATTTGGCTTATTGGTGTGCTGAGTACTCTTTGTTATGCGATGTTATGGAAGTTTGAGTGGAATACGTACTATTCTTGCACCTGTGCATGTCGTGTAGTAACTTTTGACACGATTCCACTGCACATACCGAATTAGTTACAGTAATTTTACTTACTTACTTAAATAAACTCAAGACTTCCGTTCCTTATGTCTGCACTACAATCAATGCTGTAATCCTCTGAAAATCAGGGGTATGCCAGGAACCCCAAAACAGGGAGCCTGACTGTGAAACATATTTTTAATAAGTGCTACTGAATGTACATTTTTTAGAATAGCTGGCTTACTTTACATTACAAGAATTTATCAGACGCTCTTATCCGGAGCGACTTCCATCGCAAGAGAACATAGAGTAGTGTAGAACACAGTGGCGTCAAGTGTATCAATTCAACTTAAACGAGCAACAGTGTCAGACCATAGATTTAATGATAAAAATATTCAAACGCTGTAGCTACCAAAGCGGCTACTGAAAGCGCAGCGCCCGGATGTGTCGCGACATGAGACTGAATCGCTCTTCGCTTTCGCCACAGCGCCACGTTGAAGCTTCGCGCCAGATTGCATGCAGTGACGTCATCCACCGAATGACGCGCGAGAGCGAGTAAACCTGGACTGGCGCATTCTCCACAGCACGGGTGGACCCTCGAACATTATTTAATGCTTTCACTTGAAATGTGGACGCTCGGCAAAATACATAACCTATTAGGCAATGCTGACTTGTAGTAATTTCTATGTAGGATTGGATTTTATTGAGAGAACAGAATGCTAGCCGTTATAAAATATAAACATGATATCCACCCAAGTGCGTGTGTTTTTTTCCAGCATTATTATCCACACATATGTCCTCAGTCTGGGCGTCACGGCATTTTTTTTCAACGTATCGGGTTTACTTGTTAGCATCAATTAAAGATGAGACGAATATACCCTGATATTCCAGGTCTATCAGAAACGAATGCATGTGTTTGTCTAGCATTAGTACTCTGTAGCGCTTTATTGTATATATATCTAGACGCTCCCCTCATTTCCACTCTGAGTTGGTGAAACCCAGCATAGGTTGCCTAAGATGAATCCATAATGCCAGAAAGGGGGAGACCGTGTAGTAGTATTCTTTGGAAAAAACAACAGTAAAAACACTAAGATTATTACATTGTAGAATATTGAGATTCACAAAACTAAAAATATCACAGATTCCTTTATGAAGTTGATACGTGTACCCTCAAATCAAACTCGATAAGCTATATGACAGACGGCTTACCTATAGGTCGGGCAGGTGGTAAAGTCCGGTGTACCCGGGTTTCCGCGCGAAAAGACGGCCCGCGCGCCGCTGCAGCATATAGATTCCATACGAAACCGCGAGCTGCTGCTGCCGCGCGAGCACCGCGAGAGAGTCCCGCTTTCCACGAAGCCGCTTTGAAACGCGCCGCGTCGCTCTTTGCCGCACACGGACACTCGTCGTTTTAATCAGTCACATTCAAACTTGAAATGCCAACCAAGACCTCCCTGTCTCTGCCAGAGGACGTCAGGAAACGGTACGTTACCGCCGTAGCGATTAGCTCGCTAACAGGTTAGCTTCTCCTCTCATTCATAACCTACAGGCAGCTAACAGCGGCTAGCAGCAGGCTAACGAAACGCCTTCCGCGTCTCCCAGCCGCAGCTGCGGCGCTTCATTCCGGCGGCTTTCCTCTCAGATAGGAGCGGTTAGTCCCGGAGTCGCGTAAGCTGGCTGCTGCCTGCCCTGCCAGGCGATACAGCGCGTAGGTGCGGTTGTTTTGCTAGCGCGGCGGGTCCGCGGCTGTTTGGCGCCAAAGCGCGCTTGTTTGCAGGCAGCGGTGAGCAGCAGCTGCGGCGCTGTACATGTGCGGGAGCTAAAGCATAAAGCCGAGCCGCGGGCACCGGACCGAGGCCAGCCCGCATGCCGACCAGCCTCCTGCTACAATGAGCGCTGATCCGGGCGGCTGTCACCGGGACTGAGTCGGGGAATTAGCGCTAGCCAGCCGGGCAGCCCGGCCCTCAGAGAGCCAGCCTTACAGCCTTAGCATCGGCAGCTAATTCGCCTGGAAAATGTCGTGTTTCAGAGAGCAATCTACAGGACATTCTGTCACATTCGCCTGCTTCGGTGTTGATGGGTAACTGGTATAAGCTAACACGCTGGCTAATGTACAGTGTTAATGCTCTCTGTTGCTAGCATGCCGGGCAGCTAACGGTTGGTACAGCCAGCATACTGCTGTTACTAACCCGGGGCATGGGAGCACGGAGCTCGGCTAACTCAGGAGCTGTGATCCGAGCGCAGGAGTCCTTACTCCGGGAGGTGTGTGTGTGTGTCTGTGTGTGTGGTTGGGTGTGTGTGTGTCTGTGTGTGTGGTTGGGTGTGTGTGTGTCTGTGTGTGTGGTTGGGTGTGTGCGTGTCTGTGTGTGTGGTTGGGTGTGTGCGTGTCTGTGTGTGTGGTTGGGTGTGTGCGTGTCTGTGTGTGTGGTTGGGTGTGTGCGTGTCTGTGTGTGTGGTTGGGTGTCTGTGTGTGTGTGGTTGGGTGTCTGTGTGTGTGTGGTTGGGTGTCTGTGTGTGTGTGGTTGGGTGTCTGTGTGTGGTTGGTTGGTTGGGTGTCTGTGTGTGGTTGGTTGGTTGGGTGTCTGTGTGTGGTTGGTTGGTTGGGTGTCTGTGTGTGGTTGGTTGGTTGGGTGTCTGTGTGGTTGGTTGGTTGGGTGTCTGTGTGGTTGGTTGTGTGGGTGTCTGTGTGGTTGGTTGTGTGTGTGTCTGTGTGTTGGTTGGGTGTGTGTGGTTGGGTGTGTGTGGTTGGGTGTGTGTGTGTGGTTGGGTGTGTGTGTGTGGTTGGGTGTGTGTGTGTGTCTGTGTGTGGTTGGGTGTGTGTGTGTGTGTCTGTGTGTGTGGTTGGGTGTGTGTGTGTGTGTCTGTGTGTGTGGTTGGGTGTGTGTGTGTGTGTGGTTGGGTGTGTATGTGTATGTGTGTGTGTCTGTGTGTGTGGTTGGGTGTGTGTGTGTGTGTGTGTGTGTGTGTGTGTGTGTCTGTGTGTGTGTGGTTGGGTGTGTGTGGTTGGGTGTGTGTGTGTGTCTGTGTGTGTGTGTCTGTGTGTGTGTCTGTGTGTGTGTGGTTGGGTGTGTGTGTGTGTGTGTGTCTGTGTGTGTGTCTGTGTGTGTGTCTGTGTGTGTGTCTGTGTGTGTGTCTGTGTGTGTGTCTGTGTGTGTGTGGTTGGGTGTGTGTGTCTGTGTGTGTGTGGTTGGGTGTGTGTCTGTGTGTGTGTGGTTGGGTGTGTGTCTGTGTGTGTGTGGTTGGGTGTGTGTCTGTGTGTGGTTGGGTGTGTGTGTGTGTGTGTCTGTGTGTGGTTGGGTGTGTGTGGTTGGGTGTCTGTGTGTGGTTGGGTGTGTGTGTGTGTGTCTGTGTGTGGTTGGGTGTGTGTGTGTGGTTGGGTGTGTGTGTGTGGTTGGGTGTGTGTGTGTGGTTGGGTGTGTGTGTGTGGTTGGGTGTGTGTGTGTGGTTGGGTGTGTGTGTGTGGTTGGGTGTGTGTGTGTGTGTCTGTGTGTGTGGTTGGGTGTGTGTGTGTGTCTGTGTGTGTGGTTGGGTGTGTGTGTGTGTCTGTGTGTGTGGTTGGGTGTGTGTGTGGTTGGGTGTGTGTGTGTGGTTGGGTGTGTGTGTGTGTCTATGTGTGTGTGGTTGGGTGTGTGTGTGTGTCTATGTGTGTGTGGTTGGGTGTGTGTGTGGTTGGGTGTGTGTGTGGTTGGGTGTGTCTGTGTGTGGTTGGGTGTGTATGTATGTGGTTGGGTGTGTCTGTGTGTGGTTGGGTGTGTGTGTGGTTGGGTGTGTGTGTGGTTGGGTGTGTGTGTGGTTGGGTGTGTGTGTGTCTGTGTGTGTGTCTGTGTGTGTGTCTGTGTGTGTGTCTGTGTGTGTGTCTGTGTGTGTGTCTGTGTGTGTCTGTGTGTGTGGTTGGGTGTGTGTGTCTATGTGTGTGTGTCTATGTGGTTGGGTGTGTGTGTGTGTCTGTGTGTGTGTCTGTGTGTGTGGTTGGTTGTGTGTCTGTGTGTGGTTGGTTGTGTGTCTGTGTGTGGTTGGTTGTGTGTGTGTGTGTGTGTGTGGTTGGTTGTGTGTGTGTGTGTGGTTGGTTGTGTGTGTGTGTGTGGTTGGTTGTGTGTGTGTGTGTGGTTGGTTGTGTGTGTGTGTGTGGTTGGGTGTGTGTGTGGTTGGGTGTGTGTGTGGTTGGGTGTGTGTGTGTCTGTGTGTGTGTCTGTGTGTGTGTCTGTGTGTGTCTGTGTGTGTGGTTGGGTGTGTGTGTGTGTGTGTGGTTGGTTGTGTGTGTGTGTGTGGTTGGTTGTGTGTGTGTGTGTGGTTGGTTGTGTGTGTGTGTGTGGTTGGGTGTGTGTGTGGTTGGGTGTGTGTGTGGTTGGGTGTGTGTGTGTCTGTGTGTGTGTCTGTGTGTGTGTCTGTGTGTGTCTGTGTGTGTGGTTGGTTGTGTGTGTGTGTGTGTGGTTGGTTGTGTGTGTGTGTGTGTGTGTGGTTGGTTGTGTGTGTGTGTGTGGTTGGTTGTGTGTGTGTGTGTGGTTGGTTGTGTGTGTGTGTGTGGTTGGTTGTGTGTGTGTGTGTGGTTGGTTGTGTGTGTGTGTGTGGTTGGGTGTGTGTGTGGTTGGGTGTGTGTGTGGTTGGGTGTGTGTGTGTCTGTGTGTGTGTCTGTGTGTGTCTGTGTGTGTGGTTGGGTGTGTGTGTCTATGTGTGTGTGTCTATGTGGTTGGGTGTGTGTGTGTGTCTGTGTGTGTGTCTGTGTGTGTGGTTGGTTGTGTGTCTGTGTGTGGTTGGTTGTGTGTGTGTGTGGTTGGTTGTGTGTGTGTGTGTGGTTGGGTGTGTGTGTGTGTGTGGTTGGGTGTGTGTGTGTGTGTGGTTGGGTGTGTGTGTGTGTGTGTGGTTGGGTGTGTGTGTGTGTGTGTGGTTGGGTGTGTGTGTGTGTGTGGTTGGGTGTGTGTGTGTGTGGTTGGGTGTGTGTGTGTGTGGTTGGGGGTGTGTGTGTGTGGTTGGGTGTGTGTCTGTGTGTGGTTGGTTGGTTGGTTGTGTGTGTGTGGTTGGTTGGTTGTGTGTGTGTGGTTGGTTGGTTGGTTGGGTGTGTGTGTGTGTGTGTGTGTGTGTGGTTGTGAGTGTGTGTGATTCCTCATTTCCTGGATCGATGTGACTGACCCTCCTCTTATTTGCAGGCTTCAGGTGTTGGACGCAGATGGAGACGGCCTCTCGGATGAGGTCAGTAATCCGCAGTTACGCAGGGGCACCGTCTCCTCGGGGGCACCGTCTCCTCGGGGGCACCGTCTCCTCGGGGGCTTTGCTCTGATTGCCACTACATTTCTCTATAACGGCCTGGAGATCTGCAGTGTTGCAGGTTTCTTAAGTTTTTAAGGCAGTTGCGCGACACCTGGATGACCAGGTGAGGTGATGTGTCCCTCTCTCTGCACTCCGTACTTCCATGGCGCCTGCTCTTCAATGTTGCGCTTGTATACCTACAAATATCTCAGGGATGTGTGTATGATTCATACTGATAAACATTTCATTGTGTTTTTCGGTTTTTCGCCGGGGCTTTTCGGACCGTCAGGGCTTTTCGGGGCGCCGGGGCTTTTCGGGGCGCCGGTGGCACCGTCAGGGCTTTTCATTTACAGTTATTCATTTGGCAGACGCTTTTATCCAAAGCGACTTACAAGTGAGGCAGAGACCAACACAAGCAAAAGCCATACAAGGAGTCAGAGTATTAGAATTGCTGCAGTAGTTTGGGGGTGTCGGCGCTCCTCAGGGTGTCGGCGCTCCTCAGGGTGTCGGGGCCTCGGGGCTGTTCCTGGGGAATGAGTAGGGGTAAAGGAGCAGGGTGCTGAGTACGATCGTGCTGCTCGGGGTGCGATCGTGCTGCTGGGGTGCAGGGTAACTCGGGGAGGCCTGAGGAAGGAATTACGCTGCTCTTGATTGGACGGTGGCTGCAGTGTTTATCATGGGGGTGGACACTCTGCTGTAAAAACCCTAACCCTGACCCCGCTGTAAAGAGCTCCATCTGAGTTTCGCTTTATGCACTTATTTTCACCCTTCCACCTCGGTTTCCGCTGCTGAAGCGCTGAGCTCGTTCGCTGTTTGTGGTCCTGGGAAGACACCTTAATGCTGTTTTAGTTTGCTCTCCCTACAGGAGAGTGAAGCCGGTGTAGGAGTTCCTAATGACACGCAGTTGCACCTAATGACACGCAGTTGCACCTAATGACACGCAGTTGCACCTAATGACACGCAGTTGCATGACAAGTGAGAACATCTTGTGTTGCCTGAAAACAGGAGAGAGTGGTACTGAGCGGTGGAATGCGGAGTGCAGTGGCTCAGCACACCGGGGGCGTCGCACAGGAGCTGCAGCCCTGAGCGCACACGCTGGTGTCGGTGTCAGCTACGCAGCGGACTCGCGTCAACACGCTCATCAAAGGGCGGAATGGCGGCCTGGCGCGGCGCGCAGAAAACGGCCGTTTAGCCCTCTCGTCAAATGGTTGTTGTGTTGGTTCCTCACTGTGTGTAAAATGTACTGATTTCAGGGGTAACTCGTCAGGGGTAACTGTCATTGCTCATAAGACCGGACACTGCAGTCCAGGGTGTTAAACTGAGGTACACTTTCAGTGTGTTGTGAGTTTCACTAGCAAATTAAGAGCAGCTAGTGGCTAAATTTTCGCAGCCTGTAATACACTTCCTGCAGCTAGGGTTAGTCTGAGACTGCCGCATGCTGTGTGGGTTATTGCTGTGTCCCCAGCATGCCTCCTTTGGAGAGCTGGGTCTGACCTACTTTATCTCCTTGACGGTTGTGTGGGGTGGGGCTCTTCTTCCTCCTCCTCCTCGGTAGCACTGGTAGCCTCCGCCTTCAATGGCCACTTTAAGGCTCACATCTGTCCCTTAGGAGCATGTGAGGGAGGTGTGTGTGTGTGTGTGTGTGTGTGTGTGTGTGTGTGTGTGTGTGACTCTCTCCTGTCCCTTCAGGAGTGTGTGAGGGAGAAGCTTAGCCTGGTGCAAGGCTTCCTGCAGGCTGAGGCTCAAGACCAGCTCCGCAGCCTGGAGGCCAAGATGAAGAGTGAGGAGCTGTCTGCGGTGAGAGCCTAACCCTGCTACCCTGCAACCGCCTAACCCCACACCCTCTAACCCTCAGCCTAACCCCACACCGCCTAACCCTCAGCCTAACCCCACACTCCCTAACCCTCAGCCTAACCCCACACCCCCTAACCCTCAATCTAACCCCATTCCGCCTCACCCTAATGCTAACCCGCCTTCTCCCCCTGTCTGCCTCTGCAAGCCTGGCCTACTGTCCTTCCTCAGCTAAATGATTCCCTGTGTCTGTCCTTCTGAACGCACCTCGGCCTCCTTGTCTCAGTGTGCTGAAACATTCTGCCCTCTACTGGTGGATCTGCTTTGTATGGCTGGCTGTATGTCAGCTGTTCTGGGGTCTGTGCCTGACTGCAGCTGCAGTGATTGATGCTTGTCCTGCCCCGCCCCTCAGGAAGGGTACCTGTCCAAGGTGAAGGCCCTGCTGGGCCGGGAGCTGTGTGTGGAGAACGGTTCCCATGGTGACAGCCCCAAGCAGAACGGCCAATCAAATGGAGTGGCAGAGAACGGTTCCCATGAGGAGGACCTGCCGGGAGCCATGGAAACGGAGGGGGAGGCGCTGAAGTCCCCCAGCGCCCCAAGAGCCCGGGGGGGCCGCAGGAGCAAGGTGGATGGGGACCCCAAGAGTGAGTGCTGACCCCAACGCGCACACGGACAATCATCATCAGCATGATGCCACTGCTTCAGAGATGTATATATTCATATAAACACGGGCTGCTTCAGTCCTGCTCTCCTTGGCTCTGATGCCACTGCCTTCCCTGAAGAGGGAGGGTTCCTGCTAAACATCGTGCTCAGTAGCACAAGGCTGCTGTGTTTTCCTCAGTGTGAGGAACCTTCCCCTTTTCTCCCCGTGTCTCTTCCTCGCCTCAGTAAGCGTTACTGAGGAGGAGGAGCAGGGACACAGCGCTGCTTTGAGTGACATGGATGTCGTCGCTAGCCAGTAAAGGGGCAGGGCAGTGTGTGAACACCACACCAGTAAATGAGCTGAAAACTCATCTCCATCTTCTTCTCTCCCTAATCTTCCTTTCCCTCTCTCTATTATCTATTCCTACATTCCATTAAAAATGCACTCTACACTAGTTTAGTACTTACTTCAGTATCTGACTGACTTTTTAGTACTTCGTGAGAACTTCTCTTAGCGCTGAGTAAATGGCAGAATGTAAATGCCCTCAGAATCAGAGCAGCATGTCAGTCCCCAGTGTCGCATGAAGCTGTCAGGGTCGGCCTGAATGTCTCATCTCTCTGGCTTTTTCTTTGAATTGTGTTGCTGTGGAGAGGGGCAGGATGCCTGTGGATGTAGTGGGGAGTTGGCTTTGCTCAGCGTAGAGATTCAGCGTTAGGGAGTGTGGAGGGAAGGCTTCTGACACCCTCTCTGGATTCTTCCTCCCAGAATCTCCTGCCAGTTCCAGAGTGATGCGTAACTCCAGCAAGCAACCGACCATCGTGTCCATGTTCTCCAGAGCGTGAGTACGCTCTCTGCCCTGTCTCCACACACACACACACACACACACACACACACACACCTGTCTGTAACCACTGTCCTCTGCAGCTCCAGCAAGCGCAAATCCGAGGAGGTGAACGGAGAGGGAGAGTGCGGAGACACGGCGGAGAGGAGCGAGGCCGGAGCTGCGGAGGAGGAGGAGGTGGGAGAGTTTGTGCTCCTTCCTGAGGAGGAGGTGGGAGAGTTTGAGCTCCTTCCTGAGGAGGAGGTGGGAGAGTTTGAGCTCCTTCCTGACCGCGGCAGAGCGGCAGTCTGCTCTGAGTCCCTCTAACTGCACGTTTCCCTCCCTCGCAGGCTCAGGACGAGAAGAGGCTGAAAGTTGAGCTGGAGGAAAAGTAAGATGCAGTGTCCTCTCCCCCTCTGTCCCGCTGAGCTGAAAATGCACTCTGACCTCTAACCCCTGTCCTTCCTCCTCTCAGGACAGAAGGCGGCCCTGCGGAGAAAGCCAAGCCCGTGTCAGCAGTGAAGGTGAGTGAAGCCAGCATGGGAGGGGTGGCAGCGGTCCGGGGAGGTTCGGTCCCGTCTGATATGGCAACCTGTATGATGGAGCTATGCTGCCATGTTAGTATGGAAGGGTTTGCTTGTGTTGCATCAGGACCCGCCTCGAGCGTATGGGGAAGTTTAATCCAGTCAGTTGAGGTCACACCCATTTCTGGAGTTAGTGGAGTATTTGCTGGTTTGTTTCCAGGCAGCTGGTTTGCACTGAGGAGTTGCTTGAAGTGTGTCTGTACAAGCATATGCACACTGTTTTAGGGAGTGCTGTACCCACCATTTCATTCATTTGTGTAAACTGCAGACTGTCGGTGAGCATTATCTTGTTCCTGTTGCAGACTCCGCCCCCCAAATGCCCAGACTGCAGGCAGTACCTGGACGACTCGGACCTCAAGTTCTTCCAGGGAGACCCAGACGATGCGGTGAGCTGCTGTCTCCTCCATTCCCCAACAACAACGTGTGTGTGACTGACTGACTGACTGACTGTGTGTGTGACTGACTGACTGACTGACTGACTGTGTGTGTGACTGACTGACTGACTGACTGACTGTGTGTGTGACTGACTGACTGACTGACTGTGCCTGTGCCTGTCTGTGTGACTGACTGACTGACTGTGCCTGTGTGACTGACTGACTGACTGACTGACTGACTGACTGTGAGGGCTCACTTGTGGCTGTTGCAGCTGGATGAGCCGGAGATGCTGACGGACGAGCGCCTCTCGCTGTTTGACTCCAATGAGGACGGCTTCGAGAGCTACGAGGACCTGCCGCAGCACAAGATCACCAGCTTCAGGTGGGTGGCGGGGCCCCGTGGGAGGGGGCGGGGTCGTACAGGAGGGGGCGGGGTCGTGCGGGGGGAGAGTGTCGTGGTGCTGAGTTACGCTCTGCTGAAGTGTTTACCTCTCTGCTCTCTGCAGTGTGTATGACCGACGCGGCCACCTGTGTCCCTTTGACTCGGGGCTGATTGAGAAGAATGTGGAGCTCTACTTCAGCTGTGCCGTCAAGCCCATCTACGATGACAACCCCTGCATGGACGGTACGCTGAGAGCGCCTCCTGCTGGCCGCCCTGCTGCAGGACACGCTCATCCTAATGCTCGGTGCGGTCTGCCGAGCAGCAGGCTGTGAGGATGGCCTGCTTCTGCTCCTCCTCACACCCTGCTCTGTGCCTGTGACTGCTCGGTGTGTGCGCGCGCGTCTGATCGTTCCTGCTGTCCTGCAGGGGGTGTGCCTGCGAAGAAGCTGGGCCCGATTAACGCCTGGTGGATCACTGGCTTCGATGGGGGAGAGAAGGCTCTCATCGGCTTCACCACAGGTAAGCCTTCAGCCCAGGTAAGCACCGCGGGGGGGAGGGGTCAGGCAGGCGCGCGGTCACCCTCGGACACCGTCCCTCTATCCCCAGCGTTTGCCGATTACATCCTGATGGAGCCCAGCGAGGAATACGCCCCCACCTTCGCCCTCATGCAGGAGAAGATCTACATGAGCAAGATCGTGGTGGAGTTCCTGCAGAAGAACCCCGAGGTCACCTATGAGGACCTCCTCAACAAGATCGAGGTGGGTGTCCCGCTGCCCTGTTCCCTCCCCTCCAGCTGCCCCTCCCGTCCCGACCTGACCGCTGCCCGTCCCGCTGCCCCTCCCGTCCCGACCTGACCGCTGCCCGTCCCGCTGCCCCTCCCGTCCCGACCTGACCGCTGCCCGTCCCGACCTGACCGCTGCCCGTCCCGACTGCCCCTCCCGACCCGACCTGACCGCTGCCCCTCCCGACCCGACCTGACCGCTGCCCGTCCCGCTGCCCCTCCCGACCCGACCTGACTTGACCGCTGCCCTCCTCTCCCCTCCCCCCTGACCGCTGCCCTCCCGCTGCAGACCACGGTGCCCCCTGCTGGCCTGAACTTTAACCGCTTCACGGAGGACACCCTGCTGCGTCACGCGCAGTTCGTGGTGGAGCAGGTGGAGAGCTACGACGAGGCGGGCGACCCCGACGAGCAGCCCATCATCGTCACGCCCTGCATGCGCGACCTCATCAAGCTGGCCGGCGTCACGCTGGGAAAGAGGTACAGCCGCACCCCGGGGGGGCTCTCCCGCCCGGCCCCGCCCTGGCTGCACACAGCTGCTGCTGCCTGGCTGGACTCCTCCCGCACCGGAGCAGGTCACGGGGCGGGGCTGTGTGTGTGTGAGTCCGCTGGCACGCAGGGGGTGGGGGGAGGGGGGTCTGCTTCCATCCTCCTAACCTCTAACGTTCCTCTAACGTTCCTCTGACGTTCCCTAACGCAGCATGCTGTTGTACTGGTAGGTACGATCTGGTTTGAACTCCTCCCTGGCATGCCTGTGGCTCTGTGTGTCTGAGGTCAGTGCCCTGTGAGGCCGCCTGGGCAGGGTGGGGGAGGGGCCGGCAGCAGATTGGCAGGCTGTGACCTCTGTGCTTTGAGCGCGGTTAGTGCAGCCTTGTGGTGTGACTCTTCCTGCATGCTGCATGGCTAGAGAAGAGCATGTTTTTGAGTGGGGGGGGAGGTTGGTGACCCTGTGGAAAGGTGATAACCCCCCCCCCCCCCCCCACACACACACACATACAGGCGTGCTGCCAGGAGACAGGCCATCCGCCATCCCACCAAGATCGAGAAGGACAACAAAGGGCCCACCAAGGCCACCACCACCAAGCTGGTGTACCAGATCTTCGACACCTTCTTCTCCGACCAGATCGACCAGAACGACAAAGAGGGCGGGGTGAAGAGGCAGCGATGCGGGGTGTGCGAGGTGAGCTGGGGGCTGCCGGGAGTTTGGGAGGGTGGTGTTTTGTTGGGGCTGCCGAGCTCAGGCTGCTGCTGTTGTATGTACCTGCACAGGTGTGCCAGGCTCCAGACTGCGGGAAGTGCTCAGCCTGTAAGGACATGATCAAGTTCGGGGGCAGCGGCCGCAGCAAGCAGGCCTGCCACAAGAGGAGGTAAGCAGGGGTGCGGGGCGGGGGGCGGGGGGCGGGGTGCCCGGCGGGGGGCGGGGTGCTGCTGGGTTGCAGGCTGCAGGGCCAAAAGGGCTAAAGCTGCGGCTCCTTACAGGTGTCCCAACCTGGCAGTGAAGGAGGCTGAGGATGATGAGAACATTGAGGAAGAGGATGTGCTGCCCGTGCTGAAGGCCTCCTCCAAGAAGATGTCCCAGGCCAAGAAGAAGAAGCAGAGCCAGATTAAGCTGTCCTGGGTTGGAGAACCTGTGCGGGTACATTCCCCACCGTACCCCACCACGCAGCATACGTGCACACACACTTTCACTCTGCCGCACAGACGCGCCATCCTCTCAGTGGCTGGGTAATGCTCACACCTCTCTCTCTCTCTCTCTCTCTCTCTCTCTCTCTCTCTCTCTCTCTCTCTCTCTCTCTCTCAGGTGGAGGGAGAGAAGCAGTACTACACGAGTGTGTGTGTGGAGAATGAGGTGCTGGAGGTGGGAGACTGTGTGTCGGTCAGTCCAGATGACCCGTCCAAACCCCTGTACCTGGCCAGGTGAGGCTGAGGGCTGCCTGCGCCTGCGGCCTGCGTGCGGCGTGTTTGTGGGCTGACCTTTGCCCTCTGACCCTCAGGATCACAGCGCTGTGGGAGGAGGACTGTGGAAAGATGTTCCACGCACACTGGTTCTGCCGCGGGACGGACACGGTGCTGGGCGAGTCGTCCGACCCTCTGGAGCTCTTCCTGGTGGACGAGTGCGAGGACATGCCCCTCAGCTACGTGCACGGCAAGGTCAACGTCACCTACAAGGCCCCCTCCAGCAACTGGTTCATGGAGGTATGCGTCCCTTCACTGACCTGGGATCAGTGTTCCGTACAGCTCTGTGTCTAGCCTGAATGGGATTGTGTAAAAAGCGGCTGCTGCAGGATGAACCTGCTGGCTGTGTCTGAGGAACTCGCTTTGCTGCAGGGCGGCATGGATCATGACATTAAGGTGATAGAGGATGATGGGAAGAGCTTCTTCTACCAGCTGTGGTACGAGGCCGACTATGCCCGCTTTGAGACCCCGCCCAAAGCCACGCCCTCTGAGGACTGCAAGTTCACGTGAGTGCATGGAATGGCTGTGTCTGTGTGTGTAGCGCAGCACGGTGTGTGCGTGTGTGTGTGTGTGTGTGTAACGGTGCTCTCTCGCGGCAGGTTCTGTGCCAGCTGCCTGCGTGTTCGGGAGCAGGAGGAGCAGGCGACTCCGCAGCCGCGGGAGCCTCTGGAGGAGAGAGACTGCAAGGTGTTCTACGCCTCGGCCTGCCTGAAGGGGGAGCAGCTGCGTCTGGGAGACAGCGTGTACCTGCTGCCCGAAGCCTTCTCCTTCGGGTGAGGGAGGGGGTGAGGGGGGTGAGGGAGGTGTGGGGGGGGGACGGGGGGGCGCTCCAGGGGCCGCAGAGCGAGTGACACCCGTGCCTCTCACACCTCCCGCAGGGTGAAGGCGAGCAGCCCAGTGAAGCGCTCTCACAGGAAGGACGATGTGGATGAGGAGCTGTACCCTGAGTACTACAGGAAGTCCTCTGACTACATCAAGGGCTCCAACCTGGACGCGCCTGAGCCCTTCCGCATCGGCCGCATCAAGGAGATCTTCTGCAACAAGCGCAGCAACGGCAAGCCCAACGAGGCCGAGGTGAAGCTGCGCCTCTACAAGCTCTACAGGTGGGTTACCTGCAGCTTCTCTGCCCTCGCTAGGGGGCGCTGTGCTCAGAGGCAGCTCACACACCAGTCATCAGAGCTCCTGCACGTCTCTGTTCTGAGCTGCCCTGCATCCCTCCAGGCCAGAAAACACCCACAAGGGCCCCAAGGCGGGGTACCACACGGACATCAACCAGCTGTACTGGAGCGATGAGGAGGCGACGGTGGACCTGGCGGAGGTGCAGGGCCGCTGCCGGGTGGAGTACGGCGAGGACCTCACCCAACCCGTGCAGGAATACTCGGCCGGCGGCCCCGACCGCTTCTACTTCCTGGAGGTGAGGAGTACGGGAGGGGGCAAAGTGTGGGGCCTGTGTCGGCCGTGTTGGGTGAGGTTGTCTCAGAGTGTGGAGCGAGGTGGATGTATGAGTAATGCGTACCCGCAGGGTTACCCATGATCCTGTGCATGCTGTGATCTCTCGCTGCCCCCCCCCCCCCCCCCCCCCCAGGCCTACAATGCCAAGACTAAGAGCTTCGAGGACCCGCCCAATCACGCCCGCTCCGCTGCACACAAAGGCAAAGGCAAGGGCAAAGGTAGGCACACCTGGCCGGGGTCAGGGCATGGCGCAGCATGGTGTGTGTGTGTGTGTGTGTGTGTGTGTGTGTGTGTGTGTGTGAGGAGCTGTGTGTGTGTGTGTGTGTGTGGAGCATTTGTGTGTGTGTGTGTGGTTGTGGAGCATATTTGTGTGTGTGTGTGTGTGTGTGTGTGTGTGTGTGTGGTTGTGGAGCATATTTGTGTGTGTGTGTGTGTGTGTGTGTGTGTGAGGAGCTGTGTGTGTGTGTGTGGAGCATTTGTGTGTGTGTGTGTGTGACGCGCTCTGTCTCTCGGCAGGGAAAGGGAAGGGGAAATCCTGCTCCCCCCAAGAGCAGCAGGACCCTCAGGAGCCCAAGATCCCCAAACTGCGCACCCTGGATGTGTTCTCCGGCTGCGGGGGCCTGTCAGAGGGCTTCCACCAGGCTGGTGAGACGCTCTGTGTGACTCCCTTTCTCAGGGGTCTCAGAGAGGCTGTGTGTGTGGTGACTCTCTCTCTCTCTCTCTCTCTCTCTCTCTCTCTCTCTCTCTCAGGGATCTCGGAGACGCTGTGGGCCATAGAGATGTGGGAGCCGGCAGCTCAGGCCTTCAGGCTCAATAACCCGGGAAGCACGGTGTTCACAGAGGACTGCAACGTGCTGCTGAAGCTGGTGATGGCGGGAGAGAAGACCAACTCTCTGGGCCAGAAGCTGCCGCAGAAGGGCGACGTGGAGATGCTGTGTGGGGGGCCGCCCTGCCAAGGCTTCAGTGGCATGAACCGCTTCAACTCCCGCACCTACTCCAAGTTCAAGAACTCTCTGGTGGTGTCATACCTCAGGTACTGCAGCCGCCTGCTGACGCTCTCACAGGAAGGGTGCAGACGGTGGGTATTTCTGTGCCTGAGGTCTCGCTCTCTCCTGCAGTTACTGCGATTACTACAGACCCAAGTTCTTCCTGCTGGAGAACGTGAGGAACTTCGTGTCGTTTAAGCGCTCCATGGTGCTGAAGCTGACTCTGCGCTGTCTGGTGCGCATGGGCTACCAGTGCACCTTTGGCGTCTTACAGGTGAGGGGTGGGGCCACGTCGCAGGGAGGGGCGGAGCCTCTCCGCGGGGAGGACGGGGTCTGAGGCGCTGACGCCGCGTGTGTGTCCCTGCAGGCGGGGCAGTACGGTGTGGCCCAGACCAGGCGCCGGGCCATCATCCTGGCAGCCGCGCCGGGCGAGAAGCTGCCCCGTTACCCTGAGCCACTGCATGTGTTCGCCCCTCGCGCCTGCTCCCTCAGCGTGGTGGTGGACGAGAAGAGATACGTCAGCAACGTGACACGGTAACACACAATGCCTGTGCTTCAGCAGGGCCTCTGCGGTGTGTGTGTGTGTGTGTGTGTGTGTGTCTGACGCTGCCTGCCCCCCTCAGGGGTAACGGCGGCATCTACCGGACCATCACGGTGCGGGACACCATGTCAGACCTGCCCGAGATCCGCAACGGGGCGTCGGCGCTGGAGATCTCCTACAACGGCGAGCCGCAGTCCTGGTTCCAGAGGCAGATCCGCGGGTCCCAGTACCAGCCCATCCTGAGAGACCACATCTGTAAGGTGAGAAGCGCCGTCCGGAGCACGCAGCCAGAGCTCGCGCGGCGTGGAGAGGCCCGTCTCACGCCCCCCCCCCCCCCCCCATCCCTCCCTCCTCCCTCAACCCTCCCTCCCTCCTCTCACCCCTCCCTCTCACACCCCCCCCCCCCCATCCCTCCCTCCTCCCTCACCCCTCCCTCCCTCCTCTCACCCCTCCCTCTCACGCCCCCCCCCCCCCCATCCCTCCCTCCTCCCTCAACCCTCCCTCCCTCCTCTCACCCCCCCCCCCCCCCATCCCTCCCTCCTCCTTCACCCCTCCCTCCCTCCTCTCACCCCTCCCTCTCTCCTCTCACCCCTCCCTCTCACGCCCCCCCCCCCCGCAGGACATGAGCGCGCTGGTGGCAGCTCGCATGCGGCATGTGCCGCTCGCACCTGGGTCCGACTGGCGGGACCTGCCCAACATCGAGGTGCGTCTGCGCGATGGCACCACCACCAAGAAGCTGCGCTACACCCACTCCGACAAGAAGAACGGCCGCAGCAGCACCGGCGCACTCAGAGGAGTGTGTGCCTGCGCTGGAGGTGAGTGTGTGTGTGTGTGTGTGTGTGAGAGCATCAGAGGCTCTTTACTCTGGTCTGTACATGTCCTGCAGGGCGGGGGGTGTGGGGCTCATTCTGGCAGGTGGGGGCCTGCACTGAGCTGTAATGTTTTGTCCGGGTGAAGCATGTTGTGACCGGCTGTGCGGTTCTGATCCGGCTGTTGTGCAGGGAAGCCATGTGACCCGGCCGACCGGCAGTTCAACACGCTGATCCCCTGGTGCCTTCCGCACACCGGGAACCGGCACAACCACTGGGCGGGGCTGTACGGCCGGCTGGAGTGGGACGGCTTCTTCAGCACCACCGTCACCAACCCCGAGCCCATGGGCAAGCAGGTGAGGCAGGGTGCAGCTGCAAGGGCTGCTGGGACAGCGGGCGGGGCTGTGAGTAATGTGTGTGTGTGTGTGTGTGTGTAGGGCCGTGTCCTGCATCCTGAGCAGCACCGTGTCGTCAGCGTCAGGGAGTGCGCACGCTCACAGGGCTTTCCTGACACCTACCGATTCTTCGGAAACATCCTGGACAAACACCGGCAGGTGAGTATCAGCCCGCCGCCTCAGGCGTCCCCACCCTGCCCCACTCCTTTGCGCTGACTAGCCTGTCTCCCCGCAGGTGGGGAACGCTGTCCCTCCACCCCTCTCCCGGGCCATTGGCCTGGAGATCAAGAAATGCGTTGTGGAGAGACTGAAGGAGAACGCCACAGGTAAGGCCTGCCCCACAGAGAGCGTGCCTCTCTCCCCCCAGTCCCTGCCTCTCGCCCACAGAGAGAGCGTGCGTCTCCCCCTGCCCCCCCGCCTCTCACCCCGTCTCTCGCCCACAGAGCCCGTGAAGCAGGAGAAGATGGAGTGTGAATAGCCCCCCGGTTGGCGCGTGTCCATGTGGGGGCAGAGGGACATACTCGCAGTGCCAGCGCGGCATTTTTATGGACATTCTGTGCAGTGCCATTTTTTTTTTAATGTGATTTTAACTGTTTGCAAATATCCACTTGGTGCAAGTGGAATAAATTGTGTGTAGTTTTTATATGTTGTAATATTTCAAATAAAGCTCTTATGAAATAAGGCCTGTGGTGGGTGTGTGAGGGGAGCAGTCCCAGACCGAGCCTGTGGGAGGTCCCTTTCACTCAGAGACCTGGACTCATGTCTGCATTTGCTGTGGAAGGAATTCCCGGCTTGCTGATCTGGAGCTGAATTTGCCAGACTGCCAGGAGGCTGTACTTTACTTGCCTCATACTTACGCTTACAGACAGGCTTGGCTGTCCCGGCTGCCGGTTTCACCGCTGAAGCCCGGTGTCTTTGTGCCGGTTTCACATGAATCTGTTTGCCCAAACGTGCAGGTCCGTCCCCCTGGGGCCAGAGCTCAGGTCTCCTGCTGCAGATCACCCTCCTGCGTCTGTGTCTGAAATAGGGGTTTATTTTTGCTCTGGAAATGCACTGTGCTGTACGTACAGCAGCCTCACGGTCTCCGCTGTAAAAATGTGTTCTGTTTGACGGGCTCTACCCTCACACTGAAGTGCAGGTGCTGCAGGGTGCCTGTCTCAGCAATGCAAACATTAAACAAATAATTCAGGCTGATTCAGAGGAGCAAAGCTTTATTCCCATGCCTGTGGGGAGAGTCAACACGGACACAGGATAGGTGACGCAGTCAACTGTATAAGTTACAATGTTTCTAACTTTATAGGGTTTTCCTTCTACAGCACACATGACTTGGGACACACACACCCAACATGACTTCTCTTTATCTTGCTGTTTGACTATACGGAAGTGCTCAGAGTGGGTTCTGGTTCGCAGGTGTCCTTGCAGTAGGGTTAGGGTTAGGGTTAGGGTGGGTGCAGTGACCCAAAGACTACAGGAGCAAGCTGCTAAGGATCATCCCCCTTTGGGAGGCGTCTTGCTTATTTCAGCATTGTGCACTGTAATGTTATACAACAGGGTGAGCAGTAGATTCCCATGAACATCATTCACACTCAATATTCTTCCACAGCAAACAGCCAGTTTATTTACTGATGCTAGAGCTGCATGTGGCATTTATTCTAAGCTGTTCCCAAAGCGCTTCTACAGTCCTGCCTGTGGGTGGCGCTGGAGCCCAGTACTCCTACACTGAATCCAGCTCTTACACCTTTACAGCGCTTTCAGTGAGCTGCTGTGGAGGAGAGCGTCTGCTCTACAAATACCCACCTGACTTTGTGCGTGTGCGCGCGTGCATGTGTGTGAGAGTGTGCGTGCGCGTGTGTGTGCGTGCGCGTGTGTGTGTGTGCGCGTGCGTGTGTGTGTGTGAGTGTGTGTGCATGTGTGAGTCTCTTTCAAACCCCAGTTTCCAGTGTGGCCAGTGGCAGCACTGCTCTCCTTCCCCCTAATGCAGGCTGTCTGTCGGCCTTTCTGATTGGCTGGCAGTGAACCCCCCCACCCTGAGTGCTGGTGTGTGAGACAAACACAAAGAGCCCAGACAGATACTGAACTGAAACTTTATTAAGACACCAATTACATTTTCACTGAAGAAACCACTTCTGTTCTCCTCTTGGAATATTTCAGTGGAATTTTGCTTAATTGTTTGAAGGTCTGTAAACAAAAAAAAGGAAAAAAAAATTAAACTTCCCATAAATTCCCGTTTCCCCTGAATACTCACTCGGCCCCCCGTTACCCCTGAATACTCACTTGGCCCACTCCACGTTGAGGATGAGGTGATCGTAGCCGAACCCGGACACTCCGGCGATGGCTCTCGCTGCGTCCTCTCGGCGATGGAAACTGATGAAGGCAAAGCCCTGAGGAAGAGCGAGCGTCAGAGACACAGCGTCCACACACCCCTCTGCAGAGACACACACACCCTCACACACCCCCTCACCTTAGACTGGCCGGTGTTCTTGTCCTTGGCCAGGTAGATCCTGGAGATGGAGCCGAAGGGCCGGAAGAGCTCCTGCAAGTCTGTCTCACGTGTGTCCTCCGACAGGTTCGTCACGCGGATCGTAGCGTTATCATCAGCTTCAGGGGAGGGAACGGCGTCAGTCACATCACACTGCAATCACACATGCACACACAAACACACGCGCACACACACACACACCTCTGCGGTTGGGCTGCATGGACTCCCCTCGTCTCGTGCCTCCATCCCTCAGGCTCGGGGGAACATACTTCCCGGTCTTGTTCTGCACTGGCTGGGCCGGCTCCGGTTCTGATAACAAGCCATAAACAATCCATCACCATTCCTCTTAGCCAGACAGAACCAATCAACAGCGAGCCCTCCGACTGACAGCCCAGTGAAGCTCCATGCTGCTGGCTCAGGTGTGAGCCTGAAAGCTCCGGCTCTCACAGTGACAGGAAGGGGGGGGTTCAACATAATACCCAATGACATGGGACAGGAACACCGGCCAGTGGAAGTTGAAGTCTCTAACTGGACAAGTGACGATTCAGAGCAAATTTCAGGTTCTAAAATCCTCAGTTTCTGTGCTCCCACCATCAGACAAGCACATCAGGGGTGTTTTTTGTGGGAGAAGGAAGGCGGGTCACGTTGGGTCCTGAGACTGATCACAGCCCAGCCCCTTGTGATAGTGGAGACAGAAAAACCGGAAAAATACAGAAATACTGTCAGAGTCGCAACATGCTGCTCTCTCTGCCCTGCGCCAGGTCTCTCGCTGGGAAAACCTGGGACAAACCCGGCAAGTCTGAGCATGGGGAGGATAAAATTGCCACACAAACACACAAGGGCTTTATATCACAGTTAAATGATGCCATATCTGGGCAAGAAGAAATTCAGTTCGGGGAAGTAGATTTCTGGCCAACTGGCCTGACTGGGCAAATAAGAAAAGCCTCACTGCTGAAGCCTGGGGTGACAGGTGAGCAGGTGAATGTGCTGAGTACCTGCTGTCTTCTCCTTGTCCCCGGTGGACAGGCCCAGCTGCTCGGCCAACTCCTTCTGCATGGGGCCCAGCGTGTCCTTGTAGGGGCAGCGCGTGGTCCAGTGGTCCCCCTTACAGATGCGGCAGGAGACGATCTTCTGCCCTTTCAGCTTGTTCATGGGGTCCTCCTCCTGGTCCTGAGCGTTCAGATCCTGAGAGACACAGAGCCTCAGCCTTCAGCTCATCACCCCACTCAAACATCCACACACAACAGAAGGAAAGCCAACAAACAAGTACAGTACTGACTGGACATTCTCTCTCTCTCTCTCAGCACAGCTTTCTCTGTCAGCTTTATGAAACATTCATCTTAATGAATGATTCTCTCACTCTGGAGTATTTATCACACTGCAAGACAAAGTGGGTCTCAGTTCCCAGCCTCCTCCCTGGCTCCCCTGGTTCTTCAGCGTCTCGCAGAGTCCAGGCGCTGCAGAATGCTCCAACATCAGAGTCAAGTCATTCATGCAGATGCTGGATAGTGCTGGTTTCAGACTGCAGCCCTGTATCACTCCTTACCCTGATGTGTGAAATCTGTTTTTATTCCCAGTTTTTACACTATATTTATTTTCTAAGCAGGCTGATTTTAGGATGTCATTTATTTTACCCCAGCAACATTTTGATTCAATTTTGCATGAAGGTCCATTTCTGAAAAATCTTCAAATTTTTAAAAGTCTACAATGCAGGTGTATATTTTCCTTATTGGTAGACATGTTTACTGGGGTGTGTGGTGTGTTAACATGGTCAGAGGTACAGCCAGCCTGACTCTTATACTCCAAAATGCAGGCATTAATTACACAGCAGAAAATCTTCCCCAGGTGATGGCTTCTCGCTCGCTCTCTCTCACACACACACACACACACACAGACACACACACACAGTCTGAGCGAGCAGGGCTGTATGAACGCAGGACACACTCACCTCTTTGCTGGAAATGAAGGTCATAAAGACATCGTCGCTGACCGTGGTGGTGGCCACGTTGGGACCCGGCGGGTCGAACTCAGAGTTGCCAAACTTCTTCCAGTTCTGATGGAGTGACAAGCGGAAACACACTCAGACGCCACCACCTCAATCAAAGCTCTATATGTAGATCTCTACCACCAGCACATAAGGCATGCCCTCCACAAACCTTTCTCCTGGCCACTGCTTTGGAGGCCTTCCTGGTCTCAATTTTAAAGGTGCGGACAATCTGGGACAGAAAGGCGCGGGTTAAAAACACAGATTCATCTGATGTGCTCACATTTTAGAAAGACAAGGTTACACAGCACTCACCTTAAACTTCCTGCCCTCCTCATCCATCTTGTACTCCGTCACAGTTTTAATGTTGCCTTTGATTGTTTCTTTGGGTGAAGGAAGGGTTCCTGTGAAAATGGTACAGCACATCCAAAATACAGTCACCATAGCAACACATCTATACTCGCCAATCAGCATGGAGATACTGAACGACGGCAGCATGCAGCCGGCACAAAGACAGGCTGCCAGCCCGCAGAGTTTTACCGGAAGAATAACTAACCTTACAGAATAGCTGTGCTCATTTCCTGCATATTTTGTGACTTCCACACACTTTAGTGCATCCTTTAGCCTGATTTCAGATTAAATGAAAAATCAATTCTACACATTTGAAAATGGGGATATTCATATTTTTGTGCTTTAATCCCGCATGACATCAATCTCTTCGGAAGCCATTTCCGTACGCTGGTGGAGGCTCCCACAGAATGTTCTCCCTCAAACTGACACTCGCCCATTTACAAGCCTCTCAAATTCGTCCATTCTGATGTATGACCACAATAGAGCTCATAAGGCATAAACCATCAACATCACAATTACAGTTAATATAGCTGTTAAACTCAGCTATATTAACAATATCACATGTCACTGAATTTGAGTTGTAAATTGTTAGTACTAACGCGCTCAGAATGCGGTACCACAGGAGCAGTATATATGCAGTAACCAGCCGGTAACTGCGCGACCACAGAAACACCGGGAAATGCGACTGCCCGTGAATGCAGCTCAAAGGATGAAGCTAAACCGGCCGCAGGGTTACGGTTAACTAGCCTGCTAACAGAGCACTGCGGCTAATCACGCCGTTACGTGACAGACTGCCTGGCTTTGTATGGACTACAGTACAGCTAACACTTACAGATACAGCTCATTTACAATCTTTACATTAATAATCTCTAAATGGACTTTTAGCGGCGATCGACACGTGTAGCGGATTCCGGCCTGCTGTGCGCACCTTCATCGCCCTCCTCTTCCACCTGATCAGCCCAGCTCGGCTTGGAACTGCGAACGAAAGCGGGACATGACACTCCAATAAAGTCCAATAAACACACGGAATTGCTTAAATATAGATCAGCACAGCATTATTGATAAACTCACTCGTCATATTCGACAGACGGCATCCTGTCCTGCGTGTAGCTCAGCGCGCAAAGACTCGCCGTTCCTGCGGGGTCCGGTGTGACGGGATGAGGGTTGGCCTTTATAGCACAGCGCCACCCCACGGCTCGGAGGGGCGACGCACCGAACCGGCCGGGCTGCTTGGAGCTGTTCTTACTCCAAGAGCATTTGATTACCGTTTGCATTTCTTTTAAAACAGCCACTTAAAACACCTTCCGAAACGCCATCGATGACCCGACCCATTTTCCACCACGGTTGCGTTACGTCGAGTCAGTTCCGTCATCATTCGATTCAGGCAGACCGGCATGTTTCTGTGTGCTGACAGCGTTTCTACAGAACCAGCTCCTGTTCAGCCAAACGGCAGACCTTACCCCTACAGTCAGTCTGCTCAGCCCTTGATCTGTGTGAACACTGTTTTGAAATGCTGGAGTGCTGGAGTGTGGTGTGAGCGGTCGCTAACGCTGAACAGCTTTCAGCAAATACTCTGAGGAAAGCATCACTGGGGAGCCCAGGGCAGAGGGATTTACCACCAGAGAGGAGGCAGACGCAGGGACCCTGGCTGCACAGAACAGACATTTCGCCTGCGATGTCAGAGAGAGAGTATCTGAAGGGCTAACAGGTTACCTGTGGCTCACCTCACCTGTAAGCTTCTGCAGAAGCACATGAACACACCATTCTCTGCTTTCTAATATGCTACTGCAAGAGTGTTTGCCTTTTCAGACACCAAACAGGACACAGAATGACTATTAAAAACATTATTCTGACATAAAAACTGCATTAATTTCACTCCGGACACCTTTTACAAAAGGATTTATTGTTTAGACAAACTCATACATACATGTTTTGCAAAATAAACTTTTTACAAGGTACAGAAACACTGGAGCTATGACCAATGTGTGTGATAGGCTGTTCAGGGCACCAACATGACATCACCCCTCCTCTCAGACATGGGGCCGGGCTTTACAAAGCACCTGTGTCTGGGAGGGGGTGGGACTGACAGTCAGTCTGTGACGGACAGGTCATGGCCGGCCTTTCCCGGGCCTCTGTCTGAACCCCTTGGGCCCCCCTCCGCCAGCCCGCCCCTTCTTCTTCGCACCCGGCCAGGGTTTGCTCTTCTGTCCCTTAAATTTCGGACCTCCTTCTCCAATCTTCTTCCCCCACAGCGTCTTGCCCCCCTTGCGGGGCGGCTGTCCCTCCCCTCCTCCGCCTGCTTGCTTGCTCTTCCTCAGTCTGGGGGCCCCGTCCCGGCCTGCGCTCCTCCCAGGGCCCAGCCTCCTCTTTTTGAAGGGTGCGGGGCCTCTGTCTGCTCCTCTCTTCCTCTTGGCTTTGGAGAACATATCTGTGGAGAGCAGTGCAACATGAACACTGTTTAGGACCTGTAACAGTTAAAAGGTAACATCCCCCCTCAAACACACACGCACACACACGCCCATGCCCTACCTTCGTCTGGCTCCTCCCCCACTGCCTGCCTGTAGTACTCCGCCTCATCTTCCGACTCATCTGAAGCAGCCTGGTCCTCCTGTTTCCCAGGATCCTCCACTCCACTTTCATCCGAGTCGCCCTGCTGCTCCTGCCTCTGCCTCTTTATGCCCTCCAAGCTTTTCTTCCTGGCGACATGGAGGCAAACCGTCACCAAAGCTGTCAGTCTACGCTGAGCAGACCGTCACCGAGGAAACGTGTCACCGAGGAAACCGCCCCCTACCTGTTCTCCTCCCGCTTCTCCTTCTTCTTGGCCACGTTGAGCTCCTGCTTGTGCCTGCGCTCCTCCTTCTGCTGCAGCTCCGCCTCCTTCCTGCTCAGGATCTCCTGCAGCTCCTCCTCCGTCTTTGAGACTGCACACAGAGGGAGGGGCCTCGGTTACCAAAGTAACGCACTGTTGCTTGGAAGCTCCGCCGCCAGCGGACGGGTCAGTAAGCGTTTACTTTCAATAGACATCACGTGGTGATCAGTGAGAAGCGTGTCATCATGTCCGTCGCATGAGGGGAAGGGGGAGGGGGGAGGAGGCCGTACTCACTGACTGCGTGGTACAGCACGCTGCCCTCTCCCAGACCCTCCTCAATCTTCACCAAACGCAGGGTCAGCCGCGGCCCGATCTGCCAATCAAACACAGCAAGCAGGAAGTGGGAACCATGGCCCCACAGACACAATCTCTGACACACACACACACACTCACTCACTCACTCACTCACTCACTCACTCACTCACTCACTCACTCACAGCCATCAGCTGGGTGCATCCCCCCTGCCCCACGGTTACCTCTGTCAGACGCACGGCACTCTGCTGTGACCTCATATTTCCACGCCCAGAGTAAACCTGTGGCAGCTCCGTGATGTTGTGGTCTCCGTCCTGCTCCGCCTCACTCTCCGACAGGTTCGCCCCTCTGCGGGACACACAGTTTCTACATTGAGTGTGTGTGCGCACGTGTGCGTGTGTGTATCACTCACAATGCCAGAGGTACAGCGGCATGAGCCTGGACGCATCAGCGCGTTTACTGTAAAGCATCACTGTACCATCACAGGAAATGACATCATCATCTGCATCCAGACACACACACCTGCCTCCACGGACACGGAGCGAGCAGCTCACCTGAGCAGCAGCTCGCTGACGTCGTCCAGCTTGCTCATGTTGGGGAAACGCTCCTGCATCAGCTTCTTCACCCCGCGACTCATTCCCACTGGCACCACCTTCAGACTGCTGCAGGTACGAGGGGAAGGGGAGGGTGAGACCGCAGCTACTGAGCGTGCCCGGGGGGAGGGGGGGGGGGGTACTTTACTTTAACAGACATCACTTCACAGCCAGAATGAGCGTGGTCATCATCTGCACCCCACTCCAGGAAGAGCCACCCAAAGGCAACTTACTAATGCCGAAACTCCACTTCCTGCGACAGCGGGTCGTAGTGCAGCAGCACGCATCTTTTTATGGTGTTGAGGTTCACCTGGGAGGCAGAGAGAGAGAGACGATACGCTTGCTCATTTCCTGCAGACTCACACCCACACCACCAGCACCAAATTAATCAAACACCCAGCTCTGCTCATGATGCACAGGCAGCTGCCCAGAGCACAATCCTACAAGGTCAATCTTCAGGGAGTGGAGAATTCTGGGAGATCAGAAAGCGTTTACTTTGATACCTCACAGGTGACATCAGCAGACTATACCTTCATCATTTCCACCAAATCCACTCCCCGCTGCCTGTTTGACCCCCTGTGCCTCACACAGGAAGCTTCCGGAACACACCTTGTGCACGTTGATGGAGGGGAACATGTTTTGGAACATGGTGGCCATCAGCTTGACGTGAAGTCCCTCCAGGCCGAAGTTATTCAGCACCAGCAGAGGGTGGTGAGAAAACTGTTGCTCATGCATCCGGTGCCTCTTCAGAGAGGAGACCACGTCCTTAACGAGGGAGTACTGAGAGAGAGCAGAGAGAGACCACGTCCTTAACGAGGGAGTACTGAGAGAGCAGAGAGAGACCACGTCCTTAACGAGGGAGTACTGAGAGAGCAGAGAGAGACCACGTCCTTAACGAGGGAGTACTGAGAGAGCAGAGAGAGACCACGTCCTTAACGAGGGAGTACTGAGAGAGCAGAGAGAGACCACATCCTTAAAGAACAGGTTTTGCTGTAACTTTCCGTCTAAAGGCTTATAGATGTGAAGTTTGTAAAAGGAGTAATTTTAACATGGGGAAAGGGGGCATCAGTGCGTTTACTTTGAAAAGAAATCACTTCACAGTCAGATTAAAAGCTGTCATCATCTGCACCCCAATCTTCCCAAACAGCCGATCAGCTTCTGAGCTGCCTAACACCAGCGCTGTACGCAGCCAACCTGAACACCCCTCAGCCGCTCTATGACCCTGTCTGTGAGGCAGAGCTCTGTAGCGATGATCAGCAGGACTTACTTTGACCACTCTGAAGTGCAGCATGGGACCTTTGGGCAGTCGAGCCAGACGCTGGAGAGCAGAGAGACAGACAGACAGGTTCCTCATTACACTGTGTCTGGTATATTTATCAGAATGATGTGCTGACACACGTATCCATACCAGTATCTACAAATGTATACATCAGCCACTGACAGAGCCGGACAGCAGCACCTTACGCTCAGACCAGCACTCTTCCAGCTACAGGTGCAGGCATTTTCCAAGCCACCATGCAGCAAAGAAAAAAAAATTAAAAACGCTAAACCTGTTGCCAGGGGTTCTGGGTGGTGACTTTAGGCACTGACCATCTTCCACATGAATGCTGCAGGGGGTAAGGGTTACTGACTCTGCTGATGCTGCCGCAGGGCATTATGGGTACTGACCCCGCTGATGCTGCCGCAGGGCATTATGGGTACTGACCCTGCTGATGCTGCCGCAGGGCATTATGGGTACTGACCAGGTTAATGCTGCTGGGGGTTTTGGTGAAGATGAGGAAGTGCGTGACTCCCAGCGGTCCTGCCACTGCCACGAAATCCTTCAGTACATTTTTCTTCCGTACCTGCCAGGAAACACAGGCGTCAGGACCCTCTCACCTCAAGGCCAGCAGCCTGAGGAGAGCTCACTCAGCGAACACTCCGCTGCTCCCCAACCAGAAACACTCGCTCAACGGTGCGCCAATTGCGTCACATTAACTGGCACCCATCCCTGCCCACAGCTGCTTGTTAAAGAGGAGCTTTATCGGAGGACGCCATACTCACTTTGAGGGACTCGGCGGTGTAGGGCTGCATGACGCGCCGCATGTCGTGCACGAGCTGCGCGCCGTTCTTTCCGATCTGCCCGCGATGGAAGACGAACGAGTGCGGGAACGCGCCGAACTGCTCGTGCGCCACGTGCGCCGCCTGCACGCGCGCCTTCTTCTGGTTCTTCGTCTGAGGAACGAAAGGTAATTAGCGGCAAACGCTCAGGATCTCACAGCCAAACGCTCAGGATCTCACAGCCAAACGCTCAGGATCTCACAGCCAAACGCAGGCTGGCACGCCGTTTAATCCGGGGTTACAGTGGACAGCGTTAGCGATGCATTTCCCGCATCCAACGCGACCACATCGGGGTTACAGAGGTTAGCCTGCCAGCTACAGAGGCCCGAACAATCGTCAGTCGATATTATTGAAATTCCTCTGACACTGACCAAACTAGTCAAACATCCAATGATCCTAAATGCCTAACTTTCTATTCACTGGCCTTATGTTCTGGAGAAATACTGATCAGAATTCCAAAGAATATTGCGTTCAGTACATCAGTAATATTGAGCATAATCATGATCCACAGATATTCTCAGAATTCATCAAAACTCACTGTACCCAGCCCATCCAAAGGAATTACTGTACAAGTCTATCTGGGCAGCAAGACCAGTGATATACAAGCCGGCTGGCGCATATAAACCGTACAGGTCAGACCACACCGTTCGAGTAGAAAGCTAACCAGCTGTAAGAATTATAATTTTTATCTACAGGTTCAGGTCAGTGCATGGCGATCTTGCTGACACGTTTTGTTGGTCTTGGATTTTTCAACTATCGTTTAGCTAATGAACATTGCTCACTTCAGCTAACGCTACCTACAGGAGGGTATATCCCAGAAACGGTTTACTTTAAACTTACCTTCGTTTTCCCCATGGCAAACGAAGTTTGTAATTATCAAATAAAATATTGCCACTTATGGCATGTAAATAGACAGGCGAATGAAAAGTTCATACGGATACACGCGGTGTCGCCCAGCCGCGCCGCAACATGCCGCTCTCACCGCGCATGCGCATTTCTACTGTGTCACAGTAAATGAGCACCGTGTGTCACAACAACCTGCTTCAACCTTCCTTCCTGGTTTCCGGATGCACCCTCGAGGGTCTTACAAACCTTCTGAAACGTGTATATCAGAGTTAAAGGAATTCGTTCTGTGAGAATTCTGTAAGAATATTTTACAGATTCTAAGAGAGAGGCTCAGAATGTCTCAAGCTACCAGTCAGTTTTTCAAGAAATACAAAATTACACATCAGCACAACAACAAATTCCTTCCGTAACTTGCGTCTTCTGGTTAAAGCTCACTCTTTTGTCGTCTTTTTAGCCATGATGCAACAAGATGGTGGCCTTTCTCGAGTCTTCTCGGGTCAAGTTTTTGTACAGGGCTTTGTCCAAAGACAGTTAGTCAGAAATCAGCTTTACATAGATCATTTACCGAAAGAAGCGAGAAATAAACCAGCGAGCAACTCGGAAAAAATATTTTGTGGTGGAGATTAACAGTATTATTGATTTAAAAATCGTATCATAATATCAATGCTATCATATAAACATGTAAAGTAATATGGTATTTCAGTGGGAATGCTGATCATTTCAACAGAGTTCGAAGTGCCTGGGAAGCGTTGAGGGTTGAAGCCACAATTTCACACCGGCAATCTTTTGCGCTCGCTACCGAATCTCATCTTTTGTCTGTCACTTGAGAAAAAAGAGTTTTAGAATTCAGGTGTATGTAAATGTACATTTAAAGATGTTATTCAGATTTGCGTAGTGTAACTTAATGTAGTGCATGTTTTTCATCGGTGCCGTGATCCTCGGCAGCCATTTCGTGTCAGACTCCTCCCAGTGCCGATGAAGGCGCTGTACGGAGGACTGAGGGACTGTCACTAAATGAAGGCCGTGGACTGTGACCTGTGTTCCGGAATCGGAATGTAGCTTTAGTACGTTTATTGTTTAATGTTAGTATGTACTACGTTTTAATAAATAAAAAGTACTTTAGGATCACTATCGCTTAAAAGGTACCCCCCTCCCACACTATCACCAGCTGTTATATAGCAAAGAATGAGCAGTCTGTCTGCCGAAGGTCTGCTCCAGCATCTCCCCAGATTACCCTGCTGTTGCTCAGGAGCAGGTCAGAGGTCAGGTTCCTCTGGTAGGAGAGACCCCACACACACATACACACATTAAAGCTACTTTTTTCAGGTTTTTTTTTTTTGGCGTGTCAAACAAATGGTGCCAGGGGAGCCACATGTGATGAAGATGAAGATAAAGTGGTAGTACCACAAGAATTCAAAAGCTGCAGATGATCATTTACAATACAGTTGTACTGCTGTACAGAGCGGTAGGTTTATGACTGATTTCGAATCACATTTTAGTTCTAGTTACAGATCGAAATGTCCTGTTAGGTTATACAACATTTTTATTTCAAATTGTGACTGTCACTGGTTCCCCAAGATCTAGTTTGTCTTGATATATAGTGTATTTGTTTCTTTCATATCTGCTAGAACCCAGGTGTGACAATATTTCTCTGTCAGACAGGAGGTCCACTGCAGCTGCAGGTCATCAGTTCATCTGCAGGAAGGAGGAGTTTTATTTCTTTGTCACGAAGGGACAAATGCTCCAGCATCACAGCATATTGGTGCAGATGCTGCACAGTGCTGGCCTCAGGCTGTGACTCTGTCTCACTCCACTCCCAAGTAATATTTTTTCTTTACCACTTTTTTGTGTCTTTGTAAACTTCATTCCTGCACAGGCGCATTACCTGTCCTTTCTCTCTCTCTCCCTTCAGAGTGAAAAAGACCATGTGACCATATTTTACAAGTCCTGCTGATCACATTGTGAGAGAAATGAATTTGTAGGTTTTTGGTGCTTTACTTCAACCAAATATGTGTGGCATGTAAGCAGGGGTCACAGGAAATGCCATTTTTAATAATCCTGACAAAACCACCTCTGCAGAACAATGCAGAGACAGTTACTTATTCTGCTGCTTCAACCCAAAAAACCCTTTGTGACCAAACAATCAGGCCTTCAGTTCTGGATTATATGTTAGTATTAATTCTTCCCATTCATTCTTCCCAAATCCAAGTGCATTAATCACTCAGAGAAAGAGTTTTTTATTAATCCAGTAATAAATAGCCATAACAGGAGAAGCGTTTGGGTTATAACGTTAGCATATCAGACAGACTCCTGTAGATTACTCACAGTTCATCTTACCTCATCTGACCGCAGTCAGGACACTCATCTCTTCCCATAACCCCCTGTGCTGCTGTGGAGGTGGCAGCAGCTCAGTTTGATCATCACCTTGACAGACTCTCATATTCAGGAAACAGGGAATATTGAGCCTGTTTTGAATGTTGGAGTTGAAACTGGAATGCTGTGCTGCAGATATTTATGTCACTGCCAAAACTGGGCATACAAGAGTCAGGGAGGTGGGGGTGGTCAGATCCAAGAAAGGGGGGGGGGGGGTCATTAGGGTGGGCTGTAATTACGTGTCTCTTTGTTTAAAGTCTTTTGACAGAGGAGACTGCAGAGGGAGGTCCTTCTGCTTTTAAGCACTGTGTTTTATCTCTCTCTGTCTCTCCCTCCCTCTCTCAGTCTGTGTCTTTGAAGGACTCAGTTCTTAGTCTCCCTCTCTCAGTCTGTGCCTCTGAAGAACTCTTCCCTCTGTCTCTCCCTCCCTCTTTCAGTCTCTTAAGCTCCACAGCTCTGGCTTCTGAGGACTTACAAAAAGGAAGAGGGTCAGAAATCTCCTTGAGTCTGACACCAAAGCCCAGCAGTAGAGCAGGACCAGCACGTCCACAGGAAGGTGAGAGTCTGTCTGTATCTCATCACGTCAGCCAGATCCTCTTCTCTGTAGCAGGGAGAGAGAGGACTGCACACCAGGGGGGTTCTGACACTGTTCTCCCGTCAGTTTCCCCTTGAATCTGAGGGATTGTTGCAGTTGATTGTGGCGGTGTGTTGTGGTCAGGTTGAGGTAGATTGTGGAGGTGTGTTGTGGTCAGGTTGAGGTAGACTGTGGAGGTGTGTTGTGGTCAGGTTGAGGTAGATTGTGGAGGTGTGTTGTGGTCAGGTTGAGGTAGATTGTGGAGGTGTGTTGTGGTCAGGTTGAGGTAGATTGTGGAGGTGTGTTGTGGTCAGGTTGAGGTAGATTGTGGAGGTGTGTTGTGGTCAGGTTGAGGTAGATTGTGGAGGTGTGTTGTGGTCAGGCTGAAACTGCAGTCTCTGCCCTGTGAGTAAAAGCACATTGAATGGCCTCATGTACGAAATGTGCTATACAAATAAACTTGCCTTGCCGTATTAAAGGCTGAGTGGTCTGCTGTGTGTTTTAGCAATGAAGGCTCAGGAGTCCTAACACAGGCTGTGTGTGTGTGGACTTTACTGTGTTTGCAGTGGAGTGTTGATGTTGCCTGTGCTGTGTTTTGTGTGAGTTTGATTGGTTACTGTTGACCATGGACCTGATGTTGTTGACTTGTGAATTAACTCAGGTCATACAGGAAGCATCTTTAGTGTATTTACACCTCACAGAGTAAACATCTGGAAACAGTTGGTCCTCATGTTGTGTACTTCTGTGTGTGTGTGTGTGTGTGTGTATGTGTGTGTGAGAGATTTGTAGACAGTATATTTTGTTGTAGCAGTTGTATGTTCTTGATTAGAAACAGTTTTGTCAGTCATTTACAGTATTTATTATTTCCCATTAGCCTTTGGGAGGAGCAGGACGCTGACGCGGGTCACCTGTGGGCAGGTGTGCTGATGGCGCTCCGTCACGCTGCGGCCGCGCTGGCCCTGCTGGTGCTGCTGGCGGCCAGGCCCGGGCCCGGGAGGGCCGAGCCGGACAGGGCGGGGCGCAGGGGGGCAGGGTCTCAGAAGCGCCAGTCGCGCGCGTCAGAGGCCAGGCCCGGCCGCTGCTCCTACACCTTCATCGTGCCTCAGCAGCGGCTGCAGGGGGCGCTGTGCGTGAGCACAGCAGCCGGCGGGGCAGATATGGGCGGGGCCAACCGCTCGGAGGCGGCCGCACTGCGGCAGGAGCTGAGGCAGCAGCAGCAGCAGCTGGAGCAGCTAAGAGGCGGGCTGGACGCTCAGCTGCAGGAGCTGCGCAGAGACAGCAGCAG
>NC_050601.1:157500-160000 GCF_013368585.1 Megalops cyprinoides | reverse complement strand
TATCAGTGTGTGTGTATATGTATAGGTATCAGTTTGTATGTATGTATATATGTATCAGTGTGTGTGTATGTGTATATGTATCAGTATGTATGTATGTATATATGTATCAGTGTGTGTATGTGTATATGTATCAGTGTGTGTGTATATGTATAGGTATCAGTGTGTATGTATGTATATATGTATCAGTGTGTGTGTATGTGTATAGATATCAGTGTGTGTGTATGTATATATGTATCAGTGTGTGTGTATGTGTATATGTATCAGTGTGTGGGTAAGTGTATAGGTATCTGTGTGTGTGTGTGTATGTGTATCAGTGTGTGTGTATGTGTATATGTAGCAGTGTGTGTGTGTATGTGTATGGGTATCAGTGTGTATGTATGTATTTAGGTACATGTGTATTTATGTATGTATTTAGGTACACGTGTATTTATGTATGTATTTAGGTACACATGTATTTAGGTACACGTGTATTTATGTATGTATTTAGGTACATGTGTATTTATGTATGTATTTAGGTACACATGTATTTAGGTACACGTGTATTTATGTATGTATTTAGGTACACATGTATTTAGGTACACGTGTATTTATGTATGTTTGTGCTTCATGTACACCGTTTGTCCGTCAGTCTGTCCAGTCCCTTTCTCAGGCCTCCCAGCTGTTGCATGATGGGATAGATGGCTTTGGAGGTGCTCCTGTGCCTGACTGACATGCTGCAGCGTTACACACATTTCAGCTTCACCAGTAACTCAGCTAAGGCTGCCACCCTGTGTTCATGTTGAGAACTGAATAACACTGCACTGTGCGTTCTTCCCCTTCCATTTTCACATGCTTTCCATCTGAGCAGGAGAGATTTGTTCTGTTCTGTTAATCATGGTGTTTTTTCCGCTTTGGTTGTACTTCCATTTTTCCTTTGTAAGCAGGATGTACCAGGGAAAGTGTGGGCCCGCACCATGACTGGGCTTCCAGGCATTTAGAGTGTTTCTCTGGCAGGGGAAGGTGGGGTCAGGCTTCTATCATTTCCTGCCCTGTGGATTATCTACATCCTGATTCCTCACTGTGAACTCTGACTGTGCCATTCACTCTTATTGAAAGTGAAAATGGTAACTCGTTATATTACGCAGTTATCTCAAGCAGCTCTGATTTACACAGCTTAAGGTTCTACAGACTGGTTGACTACTTAAGTTACCCTGAATGATGGGGGGGGGGGGGGGTCGCTGTTATTATTACAGTAGTAATATAATAATATGCCATAGCAACCTGAGGTTATGGTTTGAACATCAGTAGCAATGTAATGACAAAGTGATGTATGATCAGAATTTTGAAGTCTCCAATAAAATATGAATGTATTCTGAATGGGAAAAGCTCTTCAGTATATATCTTAGGCACGTGAATGTCATAACTTCTGAAATGGTGACATAGGAAATGAGAGTCAGGTAGGTGTACGTGATCGTGAAAGGGTGATTCCAGCAGGGTCGTTTGTCTCTGGTATATTGACAACCACAATGTGGTGGATGGACTTGAATCGATGAGTTATGTCATCGGGCATGTGCTCTCGGGCTCCTCATAGGCAATACTATGATCCTTTGTACTATGGGATTTTTAAATTAATTCCAAATGTTTATTTTAACTGACAGGACCTACCTGGCCTCACCTTGCTGAGAACAGCTTCAAACACTCATCCACATAGGTATTTTGTTTCTTCAGTCCATCGAGTTGGGTGGAAACATACTTTAAAGGTGTATGTCGTGTTTACCAGCAAAGTCAATGCCTTGATTCACATCCACAGCTCTGTTTGATCAAGCCTTTGTTATGTTATCTGTTTTATTCTTGAGGTCTTCGTGTACATAGGTGATACATACCCTAAGTAAGCAGAGATTCGAGCTGCTGACCAGACAGATACATTAAGATATATGCGCCACTTGAACATTACAACATAAATTTATGAATGGCTGTGATCAGTGTGGTACTCATGCTGGGGGAGGTAGCTGTTTTAATTTCAATCGTTGGGGTCAATCGCAGTTGGGACTTTCTCCGACATAATGTTGAGTGGTATTGTTTAGAGGTATTTTATGTATATATTTATGTACATTTATATTTTTTATATTTCATTTGGCAGATGCTTTTATACAATGCAGCTTACAAGTGAGGCAGAGTACAACACAAACGAAAGCTATACATGGAGTCAACAATATTAGAAGAGCTACATGACCAGGTTTCAGTTGGCCAGACAAGATACATGCTAGCTGGTAGAGACACAAGTGCATTAAACATTATTATTTAAAAAAAAAAAAAGAGTTTAGGACATAAGAAATTGCTTTAGATGGTAGCAATTCAGGTGATCAAGTGAGCATGGAATAGTGTCTTCAGATGTTTCTTAAAAACAGTGAGGGATGGATGACGTGCGGAAGGTCATTCCAACATTCGGGGACAAAGGCGGAGAAAGTTCTGGATAGTGAATTTTGTGCTGTGATGTGACGGGACCACCGGATGCCTTCAG
>NC_050601.1:120000-152500 GCF_013368585.1 Megalops cyprinoides | reverse complement strand
GAGCTGTGAAGAAGACCAGAGTGCAGGGTTAAAACATCGCAGTCTACCTACCTATCACCAGCCCCGAGCACAGAGAGGCCAGATTCTACACCTTTCCATTCAGTTGCTCTGTGGGACAGGGATGAACCTGTAGAGCTGTGGAACAAAATGAAGAGGACAGATGAGATAAAGCAGAGATTTACTGGAGTGACAGGCAGTGAGTGGGGACAGGAAGCAGCCAACACTCCCATCATGCACCAGACGGCGTCTGCAGCCAACACTCCCATCATGCACCAGACGGCATCTGCAGCCAACACTCCTATCATGCACCAGATGGAGCGTGCAGCCAACACTCCCATCATGCACCAGACGGCATCTGCAGCCAACACTCCCATCATGCACCAGACGGCGTCTGCAGCCAACACTCCCATCATGCACCAGACGGCATCTGCAGCCAACACTCCCATCATGCACCAGGTGGCGTCTGCAGCCAACACTCCCATCATGCACCAGGTGGCGTCTGCAGCCAACACTCCCATCATGCACCAGATGGAGCGTGCAACAGGAACGCCTGCCGTCAGACACGTGCGACCCGAAACACACTGCCAATGCAACTAAGGACTTAATCACAGGGGTAAATATGAGGTTTTAGGGCGACCTAGTCATTCTCTCTCAATTTAAATCAGAACAAGCCTGTATTTCACCTGCTGAAGGAGGCTGAGGTCAGACACCACCAAAAAACCCTGTAAATGTCTGCAGTGACAGTGCGGCAGAGCATCTCAAAGGAAGACAAGAATCAGCGGGTCACAGGTTTGATGCAGCATGCAATAGACATGTCACCAAATGACAACTTTAAATACAGGTATTCTCCTCAGTCACAGAACTGGACATCCGACACATGAAATCTGCAAATGGAAAAAACTGAAACTGTTTTTGAAGCATGTTCCAGCACCACAGTGTGTAATCAACAACAGCAGTCTGTCCACATTCAGCACATTGGTGGGGAATTTTAAACAGTAAATGGTTGTTTGAATGAAGGTGATAGTCATTTGAGTCCACTAAGCTGAACTGGACCCAGGACAGAACCTTCTGGAACTTCTGCAGTGATCTCAGGAAAGGTGGACTTTTGGTCATTAACACTAACCTACAGGTTTCTGTCAGACAGTTGGTTTGTCCAATGGCCCTCAATCTTTCAATCAAAATACTGTGATAAAAGTATCAAAGGCATTCACACAGAACAGTAAATGAGGTAACACAATGCTGTTTGTCCAGGGTGCACACAACATCGTTATGTACTTCTGAGGTGGCGATTATGATATCATAAGACCTGATTAAATGCATTTTAACTCGTGTTTGGAAAGGTTCAAATCAGGGGAGAAAAATCCACGTCACCGTACCAGCACATGCATGCTAATTCACTGAGACCCCGCAGGTCTGTAGCTATTTGCCCTGTGTAAATCCACCCACCCAGACTACTCAATTTATCAGATGCATTTCTTCAAACTGAAGTCCATGCTGTCATGCCACTTAACACGGCTGTCAAAGACTGTGATGCATTTTCATTGCTTTCACACACATTACAAACATGAACACAATTTTGCCAAGCACCTCAAATAAAACAAAACTGCAGTCAGTTTGCTTTGATGTCATGTTTTGAGGTCACATTGTGATGTCACATTATGAGGTCACATTATGAGGTCACATGCTCAGCCTCCATCACACTGATGCCAGGTGATTAGCAATGCAGTCAGCTGCACTGTTGTGATCACAAATGACATTTCGCCATTTCCAAAACTGTAATCAAATGACATGTTTTATATAAAACATACTCCAGTGACTGCTCTCATTTCATCATGGGACAAGACATTATAAAGCAGTCAACCCAGGGCCTCACATACACACACTCACACACACACACACACACACACACACACACACACAAAAATCATTCAGTGAAGTGGACTGCTGAACTCCCTGTAGCTTGGAATTCCATGTGTTTCCTTGGAGACTGAATATTCACTGGAGGTTTTTGATGTCTCTGTGTTTCAGATGGAGAATGCCCAGTCCAGCTTCACCCTTCTTCAGTGGTGGTGAGATATGGAGATTCAGCATCAGCAAACTGCACTGTGTCTGAAGGTCACCTGGGGATCGGCTGGGAGGCTTCAAAAGGATCTGTAGATATGGTACAAGATGTCCAGCTTATTACCTGGAGAGTGGAGAACCTGACAGACTGGCATATTGAACCAAAGTGCTTTGGGAACTTCATGAATGGTACAGACTTTGACCAGTGTATGGAAGTGCTCCAGGTCACTCTCTACAGTAAGTTCTCCTTTCCTCCTGATGGAGCTAAACTAGGGTTCCATCACTTCTCCTTTGTAGCAGGAAACTGAAGAGTTTTCAGCCTCTGTCCTGTGTTTGGTCTCAGCTGAGCCAGCTGTATGATGTCTTAGTGAAGACTGATGTGGTCTTTGGTGTTGCTGAAGAAACAGAACTCACTGATTAGGAAAGCTTGAGTTTCTCTAACATCAAACAACACCTCAGACATCAGGCCTGATTATAAATAACAGAATTCTAATCGTAAATAATAATCAGAGGAAATAATTCATGTGTCCTCCACAGAGACTCCAGACAGTGTGTCCATCAGCTCTGTGTATCACACCGGCGCGATGGTGGAGGGGAGACAGTACCAGCTCCAGTGTGAGGTCCAGAACATCGCTCCTGTTCAGAGCCTCACTGTGAAGTGGTACAGAGGGGAGATATTAGAGCGTGAAAGCTCCTTTAACCACAGCAGTAAGACACCTCTGACTGTGTCCTCTACCTTCACAATCATGCCCAGCAGAGCTGACGATGGAGCTCAGTACAGCTGTGTGGCAGAGCTGGAACTGGGACCTGAAGGACAACAACCCCCCCCTGAAGTGAGATCTGAGCCCCTCAAAATCACTGTGCACTGTGAGTCTATCAATACTGTCTATACCATCACCATCACTGTGAGTCTATCAGTACTGTCTATACCACCAACATCACTGTGTGTAACAGTTCTGAGTTTGTGTAGCGCCCCCTTACCAAGATGTTCTGTATTTGCAGATAAACCCTCGATCACAAAGTGTCCAAACCCAGAGGAGCTGAGGGAGGGTGACTCTCTAGGTGCTCTCCTGTTTATAACTGAGGGGAACCCCTCCCCCAGGATCACATGGTACAGAAACCAATCAGAGGTCAGCAGCGCCACACCCCTGACCAGGAAGGACTCAGGGCAGTACATCCTCACAGCCAGAAACAGCCTGGGCAGCATCAACTGCACATTCAGCCTCACAGTGTCATGCAAGGGAGAGACATGCAACACAGAAAACATCCACTCCTCAGCCATACCAGCCCGTCTAGCGCCACCTGCTGGGAGGACCGGCCTGCTGATCATCCCTGTGATGAACTGCTTGTGTTTCTGCCGAGGAGTCTTCAGCAGGAGCTCTTCCTGAGGCGAACTATGAGCCAGAGAGAACGATCCCACATCAAACAGCCGTGCACCATGATCAATCAGAGCAAAGTTAAAAGTACAAATCATTCCCAATCATTATGTGGATGTTATTGCATCAGCTTTCAAATAGTAAAACCTCAACCCAACAATTTGTTGTACTGTGCAAAGACCTAATTAAACCCATCTGTGCAAATGTGGAAGTGAAAGTTTGTGCATGTGGTGTGAGATAGCTGGGCTATTTAGCGTGCGTACAGCTGGAACCTAGTGATAGAGTCTGTTGTGCTAGCTGCCTTCATGCGTTTGTGAGATAATGTCAGATATTTGATACACTTTAACAAGTAATTATAGTAAAGCTGCTTAGTTCTTAGTTCTGACATTCCAGTCAAACAACACACTGCCAGTTGGAGGAGCCTGAAACCACTAGTAAGAAAAATGCAATTCATTCAACTATAGAAACTGCTGACTAGTAGCTAACTTGTGTTGTGCTTTAGCTTACATATTAACAACACACTAAGCTTTAAAATTCTCATGCAAACTGAATAACCCACTATTGCTTCAGTTTTTCCAAAATTGTTACTTTGCTAAAGGGGTATTTTAAACCCTTAAAGAATTTCTGTTGTAATGTTGTGGTAGCTGCTTGCAATCACTAGTTACATTAACGATGTGTTTTAAATCTTGCCAAAAGTTGACCAGTTGTGGAGGCATCACGTCGAGTCTACATGTTGAGTTAAGGAGATGTAGGCATTTGATATTGTGCTGCCTTAAAACATTGTAGCTGGATTGAGTGAATAAACTATGACTTATATAAGCCAGTAACTTGTGCAAATTTGCATGAACATTTTTCTTTAGGGAATTAAAGTCAAATATATTAGGGAAGGGGGAATGAATTGCTGTGTTTTTGCTGAAACCATCCCTGGGACTTGAGGTGTACAGAGGAAATAGAAGTATTTTCATATGAAAACGTCTTTGTATGAGAAATGGATTAAACAACTAGTTAGCGAGCACAGTGGATATGTTTCGTTAGACAGATATTTAGCAAGCTGTGATAGCTGAAAACAAAATCAATGGCATGACATTTTAAGATTCAAAAAAGGAAAATGAGCCAGATGTCAAACTTTATGAAACTGAAGGTGAAGGATGATGCTGGCTCACTCTAAGTTTGATGCTTGTTTTGGGTGAGCTGGACACAGTCCAATAGCCATGAAATGAAAGTTTCTGTACGGAGATAAATTACTCCCTCCGTGTGTGAACACTCATCCTCCCACAGACACAGCCTTCTGGCTACCAGCGATTCAAAGTTTGAATTAGCCAAAGATAGCACTGCTGAAATGAACGGTTTTCCTGCTTCACTCCTGAAACAAACGAAGGCAGAAGGACGGATAATCAAGAGTCAGTTCTAACCTGGGAGGCCCTACGGTTGGGTTTACGCACATGTATCTCAAGGTGGAAGGAGACCTTGAAGAATTTAAAATAAAGATAAACATGTAAACCTGTAAAATGTTAGATGGCTGGAATTAAAGAGCAAGCAATGTGAATTCTTTTAACGGAGGGTAATTTAAAGTAGCTCAGCTGTGTACAGTTTAAAACCCCAGCTATGCCCAGTGGAAAAATATGTGTGTGTGCGCTCATGCATGCATATGTGCGTGCATGCGTGTGTGTGTGTGTGTGTGTGTGTGTGTGTGCATGCGTGTGTGTGTGCGTGTGTGCGTGTGTGTGTGTGTGTGTGGTGGGGGGGGGGGGGGTTAGCTAAGGAAGGTGATGTTTAAATTAATATATCCAGTGCTTTTTTTTTTACAGTGAAGAAAAGTTGGAAAAATTGCAGATGTGATTATATGTATATATAAATAATTTTAAGTTACATTTAGGGTCTCTGCAAGTTAACAACTTTAATACTTATTTAATTACTTATTACTTGTGCTTCTATAACTTCACTTGTGGTTTTATGAGACTGACAAGTCATGCGTGGCCGTCACACCAACCCCCCCCAGGGTGGGACTCTTTCAGCTGTCCGTAGATCCAGAGTGTGTAAAACATGTCTGTCTGTTGCTCCATTCTCTCACTGTGCGCTGCTGTTGTTTGCACATGAATAAACCCTCATGGCCAGATTATTCCTGATCTTTTGCCCCTGTACGGAGTGTTTTTGGTGTTCATGCCTGGGATAATGATGTAGATACCCTCCCCGAGGGTATCAGTTTGCCCCGGCTTTGTCTGTTTTGCATTCGTTCTGTAAGTGCACCCCACACTTCACTGCCATATAAGGCAGTAAGTTCACTTATGCATCATAATATGTTTTTTGCCAAATTTTAATCTGTATTTCATCATAATATTTCTCTCTATGGCATAAAAGGTCATGTTTAAACTTTAAATTAAGCTGTTTTTCAGACAATACAAGGTGTCCAATGTCCAGTTAGGTTTCTTCCTAAATGTCCAGTTAGGTTTGTTCCTAAATTTGTTTGTTCCTATTTTGATTTGTGCATGTTTATTGTCAGGATGTCGGTCTGACGGGATTCATCCAGCAGAACCAGGTCAGAGGTGTAAATAAAGAGTCCATTCTCTCCGTGACGTGAGACCCGGCATAGAGTCCATTCTCTCTGTGACGTGAGACCCAGCATAGAGTCCATTCTCTCTGTGACGTGAGACCCGGCCTGAACAACAAGATGAGATCCAAACACTTGCTCTGCCTCCTGCAACTCCTGCACACTGCCTGTGGGTTAGGTACAGTATCACTGTGTCAGTGAATTTGAATATCTGCGTTTATGGACAGTATTTGTGTGTCTGTATGTGTCTGTACAGTTTCTGTGTGGCTGTGTTTGTGAAATGAAGCTGTCAGTGTATCTCTGAGGAGGTGTAGTGATTATGTATCATCACGCAAGCTCAACCCCCAGAAATACACCTGTATTAAACAAACCCAGAGGGAAAAGGCCGTCACTGATCTGACTTCTCACTCACCTAATGTCTGTGCAGCTGCCCCTCTCCACTGATCTGACTTCTCACTCACCTAATGTCTGTGCAGCTGCCCCTCTCCACTGATCTGACTTCTCACTCACCTAATGTCTGTGCAGCTGCCCCTCTCCTCCCACTGTAGGATCTGCACACTTATGTCCTGGAGGCAGACAGGCTTCTGGAGGTGACCTTCTTCTCATTCCTTTTACAATTTACAATTTGGTATTTCGCAGATGCTTTTAAACCAAAGTGACTTACAATTAGTGCATCAATCAGGCTTAGCTAACTACCTCATAAGCAAAAGATCGCAGTAGGAATGCAAATTAATTATTTACAGTACCATGCTCCTGTATATCCTGCAACAATAAAACAGAAATCTGCAAACAAAACCTGCAACATAGAGACAAGGTTAGTACAGAAGATTTTTTTGCATAAAATATAAAAACATAACATAACAGAAAGGTTACACAATAGGGTACAGGTGGATTCTGAAAAGGTGGGTTTTCAGGCTCCTCCTAGAAAAAGCGGGACCATTAAAACTGCTGTCCCTCTCTGTCAGGGTTTCAGAGACTGCTTCCCGCAACAACCAGCAGGGGTCCTCGTGACAGCCTGTCTGGCCCGGCTGCCTGCTGCTTCCCTGAGCTTCCACCAGAGGGACTGTCCTGTCTGTGCCTGAACAGTTTGTGCCTAACCTAGTTAAATTGTTTTCACCTGTGCATAATTAGTCTCTATGTGTTTGGTGCTCTATTTAAACCCTGCCTGTGGCTTGGCTCCCTGCTCAGTCTTGAGCTTCTCTGTGCTGTGTGCTTTCCTGTCTCCAAGTTTACTTGGTTCTCGTAAAAAATTCTTTGTCTTTTAAAATCCTTCTGTGTTTTAGTATCATCTCTGCATCTGGGTCCCTCCTGGTCAACCGTTACTCTCTCCCCCGTATATTCACAGAAGTGTAAACAGTTGTGATCATATGAAATGAATCAAACCAATAAACTGAAGTATTTGTTATGTATATTAGATCATAAATAGTCTGTGTAGCATGTATCACTTCAAGTTTAATTCCCTGATGCAGTAAATCAAAAATTATGCAATTAAGAATTCTAAAATGTGAGCAAATTTCCAATTATTCCAATTATATACAAATTTCCAATTATTATGAAAGCAAAAAATAGCTATTGGAAAATTGAAACCATTTTTGACTGAAAAATGGAGCACAGGCAAAGGGCATTTGCCTCTTCACAAACACTGGCAAATGCAGGTGTTCTGGAAATAGCAGAACACATCAGTTTCTGAGTTAAAGTGGCACTTCCTGTAAACACAACTCATTGCCAACTCCACATCTGTAAACAGTTTGATAATCATTCCATATTATACAGCAAGTGCAACTTTTGTGAATGAACTAAAATATTTTATATACTTTACGTCTGTGTATGAATGCATATATACATATGAAAAGCTGTATAATACAGTTATACAGTTCACAGCTGTATAACAGCTACACTGCAGCACTGTATTGCTGGAGTGACACTTTGTAAGTTTTACTCTTGTGATTAGTTTGCACATCTGAGTGAATTGCAGGACTCTAATCATTGCTATTCATCCTTATGACAGATCTAGGGAGCCTTTTCTGAGTGAAAGTTCTCTCTCTCTGACCCCTCCCTGGTGTAAATTTAGCCCCAGAAATCCCAACTCCGAGGGCTGGAATTAAGTACTACTTCTCAGAGGCTGAATATTAACTGGAGAGTTTTAATGTCTCTGTGTTTCAGTTGGAGAATGCCCAGTCCAGCTTCACCCTTCTTCACTGGTGGTGAGATATGGAGGTTCAGCATCAGCAAACTGCACCGTGTCTGAAGGTCACCTGGGGGTCGGCTGGGAGGCTTCACAAGGATCTGTAGATATGGTACAAGATGTCCAGCTTATTACCTGGAGAGTGGAGAACCTGACAAAATGGCATATTGAACCAAAGTGCTTTGTGAACTTCATGAATGGTACAGACTTTGACCAGTGTATAGAAGCGCTCCAAGTCACTCTCTACAGTAAGTTCTCCTTTCCTCCTGATGGAGCTAAACTAGGGTTCCATCACTTCTCCTTTGTAGCAGGAAACTGAAGAGTTTTCAGCCTCTGTCCTGTGTTTGGTCTCAGCTGAGCCAGCTGTATGATGTCTTAGTGAAGACTGATGTGATCTTTGGTGTTGCTGAAGAAACAGAACTCACTGATTAGGAAAGCTTGAGTTTCTCTGACATCAAACAACACCTCAGACATCAGGCCTGATTATAAATGACAGAATTCTAATCGTAAATAATAATCAGAGGAAATAATTCATGTGTCCTCCACAGAGACTCCAGACAGTGTGTCCATCAGCTCTGTGGATCACACCGGCCCGATGGTGGAGGGGAGACAGTACCAGCTCCAGTGTGAGGTCCAGAACATCGCTCCTGTTCAGAGCCTCACTGTGAAGTGGTACAGAGGGGAGATATTAGAGAGTGAAAGCTCTTTTAACAACAGCAGTAAGACACCTATGAATGTGTCCTCTACCCTCACAATCACGCCCAGCAGAGCTGACGATGGAGCTCAGTACAGCTGTGTGGCAGAGCTGGAACTGGGACCTGAAGGACCACAACCCCCCCCTGAAGTGAAGTCTGAGCCCCTCAAAATCACTGTGCACTGTGAGTCTATCAGTACTGTCTATACCACCAACATCACTGTGAGTCTATCAGTACTGTCTATACCATCACCATCACTGTGAGTCTATCAGTACTGTCTATACATCACCATCACTGTGAGTCTATCAGTACTGTCTATACCATCACCATCACTGTGAGTCTATCAGTACTGTCTACACCATCACCATCACTGTGAGTCTGTCAGTACTGTCTATACCATCACCATCACTGTGAGTCTGTCAGTACTGTCTATACCATCACCATCACTGTGAGTCTGTCAGTACTGTCTATACCATCACCATCAGTGTGAGTCTAAATAGTTAATGTCAAAGTGAATGTTACACTAGCAGAGTAAAAATAATTTTGCAGACTTTTCTCTCTCTTTGTTTCTGTCTAGATGGTCCTAGTATTGAAACCATACCTTCTCCCCACCCTGTGATCAGAGGATACTCCGTGGAGCTGATCTGCAATGCCAGTGGTCACCCACCCCCGGAGGTTGAGTGGTGGAGGGATGGGCAGGCTGTGGGTGAGGAGGGAGGCAAGCTCGTTATCTCCAATGCAAAAGAGGAGCACGCAGGAGAGTACACCTGCGTAGCCCGAAACTCTGCTTGGAACACTAGTGCAGTGGTGCAGGTGGAGCTGAAAGGTAAGACCTAACCCCACCCAACACCTGTGCACCCTCGCCCCCCACACCCACCCACAGCTCCCCCATATCTCTCCATTCCCACTGAGCTCCTCTCTCTATTCCCACTCAGTTCCTGTTTCTCTCCATTCCCACTGAGTTCTTGTCTCCATTGCTGCTGAGTTCCTGTCTCCATTCCAGCTGACTTCCTGTCTTCATTCCCACTGAGTTCCTGTCTTCATTCCCACTGAGTTCCTGTCTCTCTCCATTCCCACTGAGCTCCTCTCTCTATTCCCACTGAGTTCCTGTCTCTATTCCCACTGAGTTCCTGTCTCTATTCCCACTGAGTTCCTGTTTCTCTCCATTTCCACTGAGTTCCTGTCTTCATTCCCACTGAGTTCCTGTTTCTCTCCATTTCCACTGAGTTCCTGTCTTCATTCCCACTGAGTTCCTGTTTCTCTCCATTTCCACTGAGCTCCTGTCTTCATTCCCGCTGAGTTCCTGTCTCTCTCCATTCCCACTCTCTGATACTGTATATTTCTCTCTCTGAGTCTGACATGAAGTCTGTAGCTATGAGTTTAACACTGTGGTTTTCTCTTCCAACAGAGAACTACCTCCCCATCATTGCAGGGCTGGTGGCTCTGGTGGTTGTGGTAATCTCCATCGTCTTCATCTTCATATACTCCATCTACTACAAGAACACCAAGATGGGCCACTACAGCCTGAAGAGCTGCAAGCTGAGCGGTCAGAACGGCAACGTGGCGCAGAACGGCAGGGACAGCAACCTGCCCATGAAGAAGCTGACGCAGCCCAATGTGTACGCCTAGCGGGACGGCCTCACTGGACTCCCTCCAGGCCCCCCCGGCCGGACCAGGCCTGACCCAGCACAGCTGGAGATCAGTCTGCCTCTCCCCCACAGCCCAACCCTCAGAGCACAAATCCCCCATACTCATCAACCAGCCAATCACCTGCCACCCCCTGTGGCTTTTCTGCCAATCAGGTGCCACAGATATATCTCTCTTGAGCCCTGGAAGACCGGGCTGAGGTCACATGACCCTGGACACAGGGCCCTCTGGTTATCATGGTCCGTTGGATCCTGGTAATGTCCTGGGTAGGTCATGCACTGATCTGGCCGTGACTGAATAATTTGAATCTCACATTCTCACATTTCATGTATTTATCTGTTTGCTCCCTCCTTTCTTCCTTTTTGTCTGGAGAAGTGAAATTTTCACATTTTGGGCTACCCAGGCGCCACCCCTCGCCTAAACCAAATGTAGTATTTCCAGTAGGTGAGAACGCATCTGACACGGACAGTCTCTTGTTATGTGCTACATGTGTGGAAGGGCAACTCCAGACAATGTCTGGACCTGGTTCTCCGGACATTGTCCGGAGTTCATATGAGAAAACAGCGTCTGTGTCACTTCATTTCACAAACTGTCATTCTGTGGACTTGCAGTAGGCAGTGGGCAGGGAGGCTCGTCCGCTGGACCAGGCTGCTTTGTTCAGAATTCCAGAATATTCCACCCCAGAAACCAATTTGGAGGGGGCAGTTTGCATTGGTTGGCAGTAGCGGGTTATATTTGCAATGGTTTTTTGTATAGATATACATAAACTGCGGGTGATATCTGTCACTTGTGTTTTTATTGGTGACCTTCAGACAGATAATCATATCTGTGTTCACAGGAATCTTTTAGGATGTTGAATGATTTATTTTATAGCAAATAGATAAAATCCAAAGTTTCAGGACTGAGAAATGAACAGTGATTACTTATGTATTTGTAGTTGTTTTATATGAATGGTAATGAAATAAAGAGAGTGTTGGAGATTAGTATACATGCAGTGAGCTGGGAACGGTGATGTCTGTGTTTCACATGCAGGATGCACTGGCTGGTCAGTTTTTCACTCTCACCCTGATCGGTTTTAAAATGTAGCCCTTTTCCTGGTCTAAGCCTCACAGCTGTGATGGAGGACAGAGTGAGCTTGTTGCTGTTTAGTGAGTATATGCTGAGTTTGTACTGCGTAGCCGTAGGTTTGTATTTTTGCTGCTTGCAGTACGCAGGTGGACAGGCGAGAGCTGGAAGGGTCAGTAGCAGGCAGCAGTGCCTGTGAGGTCACCAGGCTGCGCCAGTGAGTATCACACTTGAGGCATGAGCTCTGTAGTCCTCACACAGACACAACATTGGCAAAAAAAAACCTTAGAATATGAATATGATGCTTTTATTCGGTTAACAGCTGCTCCTGACTTATCAATTGCTGTTGCCTTCCTGTTCATAATTGCATCCAAAGTGTTGACTGAACAAAAGGCACAAATAATTACATTACTTAAAGGTTATAATGGTTCTTATAATCCTGCTTTGGGCAGATATGACATGAGGGTGAGCTGACTGTGTACAGCTAAGCTAACTCTATCTTGGGGTTACTCACCTATAAACACAAATACATATTCTCAATTTTCAAACTTACATTTGGAATCAAAATACTGTCTACGCACCCATGCTATATCCATGTATACACACATACACTATTAATAGGTACAGTTTCACTGCTGCCCTGCCCCTGGCCGTTTACATTTCACATTCTGACAGTAAGAGAATGATTGTGCAGCAGAAATTTCGGCATACTCAGCAGGTCACTCCACTTCTCCTTTTTAATGGCTGAAGACCTCTCACGTGTACTGGGTGTAGCTTAAAGAAAGAAGGAGTTTGCAGCCCTGAAGCTGGTCCTTCGCTTCCGCTCTGATCACCCATGTGGTCTGATTTGTTCTGGTGGGACCTTCAGTAGAAACAATATTCAGTAAACAGGAAATGGGGGGTTGATGGCCTTTCTCGTGCCTAATTTGTTTGGGGCAGTATTTTCTGGCATTTCTGGTTGCTTACCCTGTCAATCCTTCTGCCTCATCATTTTTCTGTAATTTCCCATATTAGGACACTGTGATGTTCACCAGCCACCTCCGCACAATTTCTCACTTTAAAAATGTAACTGTAACTGTATTCAGCCTCCAGGAGACAAAGTAATTATAAATTACAGTGTGCCCATCTTAGTTTCTGTCAAAATAGCACTTATATGGCTTTTCATTGCATGGATTAATTTTTGAAATGACGTGTTGTTTGATATATTATTATTTTGTCATGAACAGTTTTGAGGTGACCTGTCAGGACGACTCTTCAGTTCTGTGTGACTGTTCTAGGAAGCCCAGACATTCTCAGTTCTCAGTCAGTTCTAGAATCCCTGGGTGTCACAGCTCTGTGTCAGTGTTGTAAATCTCTTGCGTTTGCACAGTTGGTCCAAAGGAGACACACTGAAGTGTGCATCGCTCCATAGTTCCTGAGCAAAGTTAAAGTCCATCTTCTGACTGTTGTTCAGCTGAAAATGCAGTGGCTGATTAGTTTGGATTGTGCCAGTGGAGGGAGTGGCACTATTGCTCAGCAGATCCTGTAGGAACTTGTGTTGAAACCTGAAGGCTGCAGCGTCTGTTCCTTGGTTGGGCCCTGCCCTTTCTCCACTGAGTGAGGTGTTTAACCCACACTGATCATATAATGTCAGCTATGTATGATTCCCTGTATGATGCTACACAGATAATAATGTAACGTTGCCCAGTACAGAAAGTAGTCGCTTTGTGTGAAAACTGTAAAGGCTGCAACATCATTGAGATGCATCAGCATGGAAAAGGAAAAAGTTTTAATTGTCATGGGTGTAGCTGAGCCTGTAAGGTTCACTGATGGTTCATCCATCTGTGCCTTCTCTGAGCGGTACACTCACCAAAGCAGCTAACTAAACAGCCACCTTTATACTTTCAGTTTGAATTTTACTCACTTTGATTTCATTTAGTCTGTAATTTCAAACATTAGAAATAATTGTTTTTATTAATTTAACATGCTATTATCAGTCACTGTTAATATGTTGTATTTAAAAATGTACATGTATACGGTTTTGTCCAAATAAAGTAAAATCAAATCAAAGGCATAGTCTGTTTTTAACAGAAGCTTGTAATCTATCCAAATATGAGACATGGATGTCCAACAGTAAAAATATCGCTTCCACAGAGAAGCTTTGGTTTTCGGTGTGGGGAGTTGTGTAGCTTGGCATCTCACACAGAACTGTTGCAATATTCAGTCCCAGCTTCTGCTACATGCACATTGCAGGAGGGTAGATCATCCGCTCAAAGTTCCCCATATTTGAGCTTTCAGTGCTGCAGGCTGTGGCCGTCAGTCTGAAACAGACAGTGAAAGAATAAAGATCATATGGATGCATATCTGGTTGCTATGGTGATGATTAGTTAGAGTATAAACTGTGGTGCATGGGGTGTGGCTCTGTCTGCAGAGAATTCTGGGTACAGAGATTTTGGCAGAAGTCCAGACTCAGGCTGCGGGTTGCGCCGAATCGCTGGTACATTCTGCCTGTTCTCATCTCTCTTTCTCATTCGAAGAGCAGAATCATGTGTTCAGAACACAACATGCCATTTATATAGTGCCTTTACTCGTGTTCTAAGCAGACGGCAGCGTCTTTTGTTTTCATTTTAAATCACAGAGCCTTTTCACAGAGGGGTCTCTGCTGGATAACTGACATTTATAAAATACAAAAAACAAAGCCAGTAGCAGAAGCAGAGTGCTGGCACAGTCCAGCTCACATTCACTGGCGGTTGTTTTGTTCCTTCATATTTGTGTGAAATTAGCTCACTAACGCTCGTTACAGTTATGTCCAATGTGAAGTAGGAAACGTGTTTAATGCAGGTGAGAGCGGACAGCAGTAACCCCACAGCGCCATCTTGTGGAGGTAAGTGGAAGTGAGAAGAAAGAGAGACGCACCCTGTGGGGCACAGAAGCGTCTCTGTGGTGCAGGTGTGTTTTAGATTTACATTCACTGTTTCATGCACGTCATGTGAGTGTGAACCTTTCATTAAATCTAATGTTGTCTCTAGGATAACTTTCACTTCAGTCGATCACACTCCTCGTCAGCCACAGGGTCTTTACGATGTTATTCCTCCCTCAGCAGCATGACTCTATTGCGCTGCGTTCTGTCACAGCTGCACTGAGTTTCCATTTCATCATCATCAGCTTCATCAGCTGAGAAATCCTTTTTGCATGTTATTTATGATTTCCCCCTTTTTCTGCAGGTGAATCAGAGGTTGTCATGTCTTGTGGCTTATTTCCCCCATGCTTGCGTAAAACTGCCAAAGGAAATGTCAGCAGCCATTTCTTCACACTGCAATTCCCACAGCACACCACAAGGGGGCAGACACCAGTCAAGAAGTTCTTTGGTTCAGTGTGTGGTGGGGAAACTGCACGTGCTCAGTGCAGAGGTGCGATGGCGCCCTCTGGTGGTCCTCCTGAGGCTGCTCTTCCACTGATGCCCAGACGGAGGATGAGATGCTGCCATTCAGTGACACTGTGCCCTGTCACTCACACACTCTCTCTCACACACACACACACACTCACACACACACACACACGCGCGCACACACACACACTCTCACACACACACACACACACATAGGCACACACACATGCTCACTCACTTGTGCGCACACACACACACACTACTCGCACACATGATCACTCACTTGTGTGCACACACACTCACACAAGCACATACACACACACACACACACACACACACACATGCACACACTCACACACACACACTCTCACACACTCACACACACACACACACACACACACACACACACACACATAGGCACACACACATGCTCACTCACGTGCGCACATACACACACTACTCACACACATCCTCACTCACTCGTGCACGCACACACTCACACAAGCACATACAATGTGAGAGAGGTTATAAATATAGAGCAGAACTGTAGTAAAACCCCAGTCCTACGTGAAGAAGCCGCTTTCAGTAATTTTGTAAAATAGTCCCTCATGCCTATAAACCAAGCAGATATCTTTTTACATCTCTGAATGTCTCTGTTTATCGAGCAATCCACCTGCTGTATCTCTGCTGGTTTCACCCTATCAGGAGCTGAGGGACGAGACAGTTGGTGATTTCTTTTATTTTGTTACATTCAGTGTGTTTTTACAGTTATACACATGTGTGAAAAGAAGAAGTGGGACTGATTATTTTGGTGAGAACACATGTGAGGTGATATGAGCGTCTGCTGCTCTGTGGCTTCCTCTGTAGCGGTTTATTCAGGATTTCCGCTTCAAAAGATCTTTCTCTCCATCCCGCCATCACAGTGACTGCACACTCAGTGTTCAGCCTTCTTCTGAACCTACAGAGTTGACTTTCAGGAAATACCTCAAAAACGTCCTCAGAACAGTGCACAGAGACTCAGCTCACAGGTCTGAACCCGGACAGAGGTGAGCAGCAGAACAGAAGCCCAGAGTGTCCCAGCAGAGCGGAGCCCCGGACCGGACCAGTCGAGCGGCTGCAGTGTTTCCGCCCAGCATCCTCCACAGCCAGGGACCAGAAAGAAGAAATGAGATCTGAGAAACTGCTCTGCCTCCTGCAACTGCTGCACACTGTCTGTGAGTTTACCTACCGTATCACTGCGTCTGTAGGTGTATGAACAGTATCACTGTGTCTGTGAGTTTACCTACAGTATCACTGCGTCTGTGAGTGTATGAACAGTATCACTGCGTCTGTGAGTGTATGAACAGTATCACTGTGTCTGTGAGTTTGCCTACATTATCACTGTGTCTGTGAGTGTATGAACAGTATCACTGCATCTGTGAGTTTACCTACAGTATTACTGTGTCTGTGAGTTTACCTACAGTATCACTGCACTGTGAGTTTATATACAGCTTCTATGAGCTCATGTCTTGATGGAGGAACAATCAGAAATCTGTTTGTTATTCAGGCTTAGATGAAAAGGTCATAGAAAACTAAATCCTGCTCTTGTTAAATGGTCAAACCGTTTAACCTGCTACCCTCTGTTAGAGTGCATTTTCTTGTGAGCCTTTTAGGGACAGCTCACACTGTTAACCAAACACTAAAAACCACCACGAGCTACACACTCTGGTTAAGAATTTAGTTCCACTTTCATTTGCTGGGCAGCAAATAGGCTAGTGAGCTTAACAGTAACCAGACAAATAAGCAGCCGGAGACAAAGAGACCAGCTTGGATTCATGGTCGTCATGGTCAGTGCGCCGAAAGCTTTTTAGCAAAGTTTGCATGCAAGAATTCAGTATTTCTCATAGCATTGGGACAGACGTGGCACAGACTGAGCTTTCAGTAAACCCAGCCAGTGCTTCGATTCGCTGCAGAGTCGAGCTTATAAACGTGTATCACAGTGAGGAGCGCTCGGCCCGCTGAGCCATGAAGATCTGCACTGAAAGTGAAACTGAAGCTTTGGGTTAGAGCGGCTGCCGCCTCCTTCCTGCAGCGTCTGAAAGAAGGAGGAGGGGATGCTTCACTGGCCGTCCGGCAGCCCCGTCTGGCAGCATGCGATGCCAGGGGCGACCAGCAGAGGAGCTGAGCTCAACCAGAGGATTCTGGGAGGTTGAAGACTTTTCTGGCAGTGCCGTGCTGAATCATTGGAAGAGCTTTGCTGGACTGCGAGGGGGGTTTGGACCAGGAGCTGAGCTGAGAGGCTGAGTGGGTGGGGAGAAATGAAAGATTCTTCAGAAAGAGAGAATCGGCAGGACAGGGTGTCACTGTGCTGCTGTCAGTGACGGCCACACTTGGTGCAGCGTCACGGTGAGCTGGCTGGCCGGCTGGGATGGGGCACTGGAGCTGGTCAGGTCTCAGCCCGGAGGAAAAGTACCTCAGTGCTGTCAAGTTGAGCTTGCAGTGGTGCATGGTCGTCCATGTGGAGGCGTAGGACAAGCGATCAGCTGTAGAGGGAGAACAGAGACTCGTCATTACACAGCTGTCTGAAGCCCATCCAGCTCAGCCTTGATTAATATTCAGCTTCTCCATCCTTACACTTTACTGGTATAGCCATCATCTTACTGTAGGTTATGTTGTATTGCACTTGCCAGTTGTGGCGGGTGTGTGTTGCTCACAGCAGCAGCACTGTGAGGGAGGCCGCATGCTGGCTAACAGTCAGGCCGGTTCTGCATGTGCCGCTGCTGCTGAGATTTTATCAGCCACACCTCCTGCTCTGGAGTAGAGTGACATTGTGCCTGCTGTGCAATTAGTCTGTTTTATTTATATACAATATTATCTGAATTGATATTATGACTGAAAAACTCATTCGCTTGTGTGTGTGTGTGTGTGTGTGTGTGTGTGTGTGCGTGTGTGCGCGTGTGCGTGTGCGTGTGTGTGTGTGTGTGCGGGTGTATGTGTGTGTATGTGTGTATGTGTGTGTGTGTGTATGTGTGTGTGTGTGCGTGTGTGTGTGTGTGCGTGTGTGTGCGTGTGCGTGTGAGTGTGTGTGAGTGTGTGTGAGTGTGTGTGTGTGTGTGTGTGTGTGTGTGTGTGTGTGTGTGTGTGTGTGTGTATGTGTGTGCACAGACAAATACATGTACATACCTGCCAGCAACAGTAGTGTGACGTAGTGGTAAGGAGCAGGGCTCAGAACTGAAAGATTGATGGTTTTTATGAACTTGAGCTTGAGCTGCTCTCGTGTGGAAGGCTTGTATTTCTGGGTGGGGTGGGGTGTGAGGTTTCGGTGGGGTGTTAACATTAGCACCTGATCACGCTCTATTTGGGTGGGTAGAAATAGAAAGGACCTTTAAAAGCACAGTGACGCTATCACAGTCGGCATGGTAACGAGCTCTGTGGAGAGGAAAAGGAACCAAGAGAGAAGCACAACCACACATTCCTCAAACACACTGGAGATGAACTTTCACTGCGACTCACCAGACTGCTTAGATAGATAAAAGCGTGTATTCGGTGCTAGATAGCTAACCTGGTTGTTTTACCTGGTACTAAAGCATAAATGCTAACTGCCAAAGCTAACTTAGTGACCAGTGGCCAAGAGTCTGCTGTGTTGTTTGATATGAGACCAACCTGAGGAAGGTGAACAGGTTTTGTTGAGAATGCAGCAGGAGCACATGAGCAGATGCCAGACAGAGAAACATGAAGAGGCATCTCCCCATGACGTTTCACACCAGCTACAGATGCACACAGGGAGTCTGCTCTTGGCTTCCGTGCTCGTATTCCTCGAGTGATGTGGGCTGGTGGAGCATGGGAGCAAAGTTTCTCAGTGCCTGCGTCTGTGAAGGCAGCAGTGGAGTAAAATGTTGTTTTAACTCATGCGGTACTTCCTGCGTGTGGGAGCCTGAAAGCGCCAGTCTCAGTTATCTCACCATGGCCCTGCGTTCAGTACCAGGGACAGGATGCAGGTGACAACAGATTCTAGCGTCTGCTGTGAGTGAATGCTCTGATGCATTCATTAACATAGTCTCTGTACAATATTTTGTGGTTCCCACAGATATATGGTTATCTGTATTATAGGACCTGCCAGGCTTTCTGGATGTTGCTCCCCCCACCCACCCTAAGGGAAAATTCTCGCTCTCTGTCTGACCCCTCCCTGAGTGATGATTTCTTCTTTGTCTCCTCTGACAGTTGGGACTTCATGCATTTCCTTGGAGACTGAATATTCACTGGAGGTTTTTGATGTCTCTGTGTTTCAGTTGGAGAATGCCCAGTCCAGCTTCACCCTTCTTCACTGGTGGTGAGATATGGAGATTTAGCATCAGCAAACTGCACCGTGTCTGAAGGTCACCTGGGGATCGGCTGGGAGGCTTCAGAAGGATCTGTAGATATGGTACAAGATGTCCAGTTTGTGACCTGGAGAGTGGAGAACCTGACAGACTGGCATATTGAACCAAAGTGCTTTGGGAACTTCAATAACACTGGAACAGAAGAAATACACCAGTGTGTGGAAGCGCTCCAGGTCACTCTCTACAGTAAGTTCTCCTTTCCTCCTGATGGAGCTAAACTAGGGTTCCATCACTTCTCCTTTGTAGCAGGAAACTGAAGAGGTTTCAGCCTCTGTCCTGTGTTTGGTCTCAGCTGAGCAAGCTGTATGTCTTAGTGAAGACTGATGTGGTCTTTGGTGTTGCTGAAGAAACAGAACTCACTGATTAGGAAAGCTTGAGTTTCTCTGACATCAAACATCACCTCAGACATCGGGCCTGATTATAAATAACAGAATTCTAATCGTAAATAATAATCAGAGGTAATAATTCATGTGTCCTCCACAGAGACTCCAGACAGTGTGTCCATCAGCTCTGTGGATCACACCGGCCCGATGGTGGAGGGGAGACAGTACCAGCTCCAGTGTGAGGTCCAGAACATCGCTCCTGTTCAGAACCTCACTGTGAAGTGGTACAGAGGGGAGATATTAGAGCGTGAAAGCTCCTTTAATAACATCACTAAGACACCTATGAATGTGTCCTCTACCCTCACAATCACGCCCAGCAGAGCTGACGATGGAGCTCAGTACAGCTGTGTGGCAGAGCTGGAACTGAGACCTGAAGGACCACAACCCCCCCCTGAAGTGAAGTCTGAGCCCCTCAAAATCACTGTGCACTGTGAGTCTATCAGTACTGTCTATTCCATCACCATCACTGTGAGTCTATCAGTACTGTCTATACCATCACCATCACTGTGAGTCTATCAGTACTGTCTATACCATCACCATCACTGTGAGTCTGTCAGTACTGTCTGTAACAGTTCTGAGTCTGTGTAGCGCCCCCTTACCAAGATGTTCTGTATTTGCAGATAAACCCTCGATCACAAAGTGTCCAAACCAAGAGGAGCTGAGGGAGGGTGACTCTCTAGGTGCTCTCCTGTTTATAACTGAGGGGAACCCCTCCCCCAGGGTCACATGGTACAGAGACCAATCAGAGGTCAACAGCTCCACACCCCTGACCAGGAAGGACTCAGGGCAGTACGTCCTCACAGCCAGAAACAGCCTGGGCAGCACCAACTGCACATTCAGCCTCACAGTAGGGTGTACGTTTCATCACACCTCCACCTTTGACCTTTGACCTTTGACCTTTGATTGTGAGGCTTTTCTGGAGCTGTTGCCATTCTGCAGCTCTCTCACTGCCCTGCTGAGTATATCGCCACAAGTTGACCTGTAATCACATGCCCCTCTGTGTTTCTATAGATGCACCTGAGCTTAGCTGTGATTACAGCTATGAGGTGACAGAGACGCAGAGCTATACCCTCAACTGCACAGCTGAGGGGTACCCTGCACCTGAGGTCACCTGGATGAAGCAGGGGGAGAAGGTGGAGCTCCCAGCACACCTGGGCAGGCAGCACGCAGGGCTGTACACCCTCATAGCTAACAACACCTACGGAACAGTCAGCCACACACTGGAGATTAAAGTTCTCTGTGAGTAAATTTTCTCTTACTGAATGTTTCAGTATCTGTATCCTTCACCTTGCACCCCACAACCCCCCCTCCCCCGAAGTGACGTCTGAGCCCCTCAAAATCACTGTGCACTGTAAGTCTATCAGTACTGTCTATACCATCACCATCACTGTGAGTCTATCAGTACTGTCTATACCATCACCATCACTGTGAGTCTATCAGTACTGTCTATACCACCACCATCACTGTGAGTCTATCAGTACTGTCTATACCACCACCATCACTGTGAGCCTATCAGTACTGTCTATACCACCACCATCACTGTGAGTCTATCAGTACTGTCTATACCATCACCATCACTGTGAGCCTATCAGTACTGTCTATACCACCACCATCACTGTGAGTCTATCAGTACTGTCTATACCATCACCATCACTGTGAGCCTATCAGTACTGTCTATACCACCAACATCACTGTGAGTCTATCAGTACTGTGTGTAACAGTTCTGAGTCTGTGTAGCGCCCCCTTACTGAGATGTTCTGTATTTGCAGATAAACCCTCGATCACAAAGTGTCCAAACCAAGAGGAGCTGAGGGAGGGTGACTCTCTAGGTGCTCTCCTGTTTATAACTGAGGGGAACCCCTCTCCCAGGGTCACATGGTACAGAGACCAATCAGAGGTCAACAGCTCCACACCCCTGACCAGGAAGGACTCAGGGCAGTACATCCTCACAGCCAGAAACAGCCTGGGCAGCACCAACTGCACATTCAGCCTCACAGTAGGGTGTACGTTTCATCACACCTCCACCTTTGACCTTTGACCTTTGACCTTTGATTGTGAGGCTTTTCTGGAGCTGTTGCCATTCTGCAGCTCTCTCACTGCCCTGCTGAGTATATCGCCACAAGTTGACCTGTAATCACATGCCCCTCTGTGTTTCTATGGATGCACCTGAGTTCAGCTGTGATTACAGCTAGAGAAAAAATGGTTGGCTCAAGTCAGCAGGAGCAATCTTACTATCACTAAAGATCACAACAACAAAAAAATATGTAAGGTAATCATACTAATAGGCTGTTCGTGTTTAATATTATTAATATATTGCTAACTTTGTATATAGCCTAATCTGTTATTTAACGTTCCCTAAATCTACTAATTTAGTGGGGGATAATCCACTAACATGCTTTAATGCACATGTTAATTTGATTCAGATGTGCTGATAATATACAATCTGATTCTTTAAACGTCTTTCTGTTTAAAAGTGCATCACAAACGGTCTATTCTGCTGCAACTCTACTGCGCTGCTAGTACTTGCTGCTAACTTCCGGGAACTATTGAGAGGCTCCACGATCCACCATTGCTGTAAAAAACGGTCCATTGGAGCGAATGGACTTGACGCAATTCTCTCTCTACATGGCTCTGCTGTACACAAAAACAAAAGACACGCCCACACAGACAGAGAGGGAAAAACACACAGAACAGGAGGACCTGACAGTGTAGTAAGATAACTAGATAAATCTGCAGCTAACTGGCCATAACAGTTGGTGCTTATACGCTTCTGCAGCTAGAAAGCTGGTCTAGATAAGCAGTTACTTTCTATCAATAAGAAAATGTATTTATTTAAATACTACACTGGCATGATGAAGTAGTGTAGAATATATGTTTTATATTAATTTGTAATTCTGACAGGAAATATTAACCTCCCAGGGACTGTCTGCATGACCTGCAGTCTGAGCTAGTCTGAGCTGTCTCTGCCCATAATGGGAGACTTTGCCCTCTCACTGTAAAGCTGGCATGAAGAGAGTGAATACTGCTGCCCCCTCCACCCCCGACTGCCCCCCCAATGCCCCCTACCCCCCCCAACTGCCCCTTCCACTACCTCCCCACTGCCCCTCCACACCCCCCCTCACTGCCCCCCCCCCTCAACTGCCCCTCCATGGCAGTCTGTGAAATAGCTTGTGACATCATACCACGCTATCTGTGACATCACTAAATGCAGCCTGTGTCAGTGTGGGGTGTGTAGTGCCCTTTGAGGATTTTGCTGATTGATGCTCCTCTCTCCTGCAGCGTCTCCTGCCACACCTCCTCTGGTTTATCTCATTGCCGTATTCGCAGTGTTGTCCCTGCTGGTGGTTGTCCTTTATATTAGACATGTGAAGCGCATTGGTCATTACAACATTGCACCGATCCACTCTGCCGCAAACCGAGATCCCAATCAAATCCCACTGACCCCCCTCATCAGCAACGGGACACACCCTGGCACCTAGAGCCCTGCAGAGGGTCTCCTGAAGCCCAATCACTGCGCCTGTGATGGGAGTGGGTGGAGCCAGATGAAGTCCAATCACTGCGGCTGTGATGGGAGTGGGTGGAGCCAGCTGAAGTCCAATCACTGCAGCCATGACCGGAGTGGGTGGAGCCAGCTGCTGGAACGAGGACTGAATCCGGCCAGTAATAGGAGCTTTGTTCAGGAATGTTACTGTGCTGTGAGGACTTACCCGCAGATAGACTTAAAATGTTAATGTTGGAATATCAAGAGCTTCATCCAAAAGCATGCAGCCTGCTTCTGCCCCCTCTGTATATGGTAGCTGAAAGAGGCAGTAAAAATGCTCTTTATTAAGAAGAACCATGTATACTTTATTGTTTTTGAGGTTTTTAGTTTATGTGTGCCTGTGGTACACACCCTTTAGAGCTTTCTTGTGCCTGATTTTAAATAATGTGCAGTATGTAACCGGGGATGCTCTTTATTAAAAATAAATTATGAACAAACACACAGTGTCAGATCTTGCTGCTACTCTATCACGGGGTGCAAACTGCTGAAAGAGGTGACACCCAGCTGTTTTGGTGAAATGGTTGCATAGATACAAGAAAATTATTATTTTTTTTTAGAAAGTCAACCATCATTGTTTCTAATGTTTCCTGTAACAATAATTTCAAAACTAAAACTATGGCTCAGATTTGGACTTTCCTTGGTTCTAATACTATTCAAGGTCCCAAGGAGCCAGCAGCCAAAATTCATTTAAGGGTCTAAACCTGTCATGAATAAATGTGAATGTAAATATAATGAACCCCTCTCCACAGTGAGAGTGTCATACAAATCAGCACTTTACAATCACTTTACTCATGCTTAACGAGAAAGTGCTGCACATTGCTTTAAATTGTGAGAGAGTGTGTTGTGTGTGTGTGTGTGTGCGTGTGTGTGTGTGTGTGTGTGTGAGAGAGAGAGAGTGTGTTGTGTGTGTGTGTGTGTGTGAGTGTGTGTTGTGTGTGTGTGTTTGAGTGTGTGTTGTGTGTGTGTGTGTGTGTGTGTGTGTGTGTGTGTGTGTGTGTGTGTGTGTGAGGCCCTGGGTTGACTGCTTCATAATGTCTTGTCCTATGATGAAATGAGGGTGTGACTTTGGCCTTTGGTATCGACACCTTAGTTATGAAATAGTGGGCCAAACAGTTGCGGGGCCCCTGCCTCTGAGACGCGTTCAGTGCTGTGCCTTTGGCTGTTGGGCAAGCTAGAGGCCATGACAGTCTGAGTATAAATGTATATATATATATTCATATACTATGAATTATAAACCCTTGGGCCTCCGGGTGAAAGGTCAGGGGTCATGGACAGGTCCATCCAAGCACATTTGGGTAAATTGTCAGCACTCACATTTCCAGAGTAACCGCTTACTCTAAACCTAACCCAAAATAACCCATCTACACTGTCTTTTCTCTGAATATCAATGCTATGCAGCACTGAAAATCACCATCTCCAGCCCAACACTCAGCGTTTAAGCCAGAAGCATCCACAGTGGATGAATAAGTCACTGCGGAACAGTTTAAAACAAAAAAGGAAATTATTTAGAAAATATAAGTTGGAGAGCTCAGATAGAAATAAGATTGAATACAGTAATATGCGAGCTCAAGTTAAGAAAAAAATAAGGGAAGCCAAAAGGTGTTATGAAAGACAAATTGCACTAGATGCAAAGAGCAACTCTAAACGTTTTTTTCAATATTGTGGTCAAAAAAGGATAGTTAAGGATGAAATAAGAGGTATAAAAAATAAGGATGGGGTTATGGTTTACGATAACAAAGCTATTGCTGATACTCTAAACAGTTACTTTGTGGAGAGTTTCACTAGTGAAGTGTTTTCGCATATGCCTTCAGGTGCAGTCAGTTCTCAGAGACTTATAGAGGAAATTGATTTAAATGATGCAGAAGTACTAGATAAACTTCAAAAACTTAAAACAAATAAGGCAGCAGGCCCTGATGGAATATATCCAAGAGTTCTCAGAGAACTAGCAGAGGTGGTTTACAAGCCTCTGACAGTTATTTTTAAGCAATCCCTTAAAACTGGAGAAATACCAGATGACTGGAAATATGGCAGTGTGGTACCTATCTACAAGAAAGGAGACCGGACTGAACCAGGAAATTATAGGCCTGTCAGCTTAACTTGTATTGCATGCAAATTACTGGAATCCATCATTAGGGATAATTTGCAATTATCCCTGGAACGAAATGGTGTTCTAAATGATAGCCAACACGGTTTTCACAGAGGGAGGTCGTGCTTAACAAACCTCCTGGACTTCTTTGAGGAAGCTACAGCATGTCTGGACTCAAACCAGGCTTATGATATTATCTATTTGGACTTTCAAAAGGCATTTGACAAAGTTCCGCACGAGAGACTCATATTGAAAATGACATCTGCGGGAATTACAGGAGCCATCACCGAGTGGGTTCGAAGTTGGCTGTCTAATAGAAAGCAAACTGTAACTGTGGGAGGAATTGTATCAGAGCAGGGTCCTGTACGAAGTGGAGTCCTACAGGGATCGGTGTTGGGGCCTTTGCTATGTCTTATATACATAAATGATCTTGATGCAGAGGTTAGAAGTAAAATAGTAAAATTTGCAGATGACACAAAACTAGGGGGTCTAGCCAACAGTATAGAATCAACTAAGGTAATACAGGAAGACCTAAACAGCAACCAAAAGTGAGCAGATACCTGGCAGATGACTTTCAATTTAGATAAATGTAAAATCTTGCATGTAGGAAATAAGAACCTTAAACAAGACTACTTCATGGGTGGAAAAAAACTAGAATGTGCTCAATTTGAAAAGGACTTGGGAGTAATGGTGGACCCAAGCTTAACAGGATCTAGGCAGTGTGCTGTAGCAGTAAAAAAGGCCAACAGGATGCTGGGATATATAGCCAAAAGTATTGAGTATAAATCTAAAGAGGTTATATTGAAATTATAAAATGCCTTAGTCAGACCGCACCTGTACTACTGTGTGCAGTTCTGGGCACCGCACTATAAAAGAGATACCGAAGCTTTAGAAAAGGTTCAAAGAAGGGCAACTAAATTAGTTCCTGGCATGAAATATAAATGCTATGAGGAAAGACTCAAGTTACTTAACCTATTTAGATTAAGCGAGAGGAGGCTTAGGGGTGACTTAATTGAGGTATTTAAATTTATAAAAGGAATCAATAAGGTTAACTATAATAGATTCTTTAGGGTGAGTTCAGTCTGTAAAACAAGAGGACATAAATGGAAACTAGTTAAGAGTAAGTTCGGCACTGATGTAAGGAAATATTATTTTACACAAAGAGTTATCAATACATGGAATAGGTTGCCAGGTCATGTAGTTGAGGCAGAGACCCTTGCTGTGTTCAAGTCAAGACTTGATGCAGTTTTGGATACTCTTTAATTAAGAAATGGCGAGCTTAGTTGGGCCGAATGGCCTGTTCTCGTCATCATATGTTCTTATGTTCTTATGTTCAGTACATGTAATACCGCAACTCGGCACCAAGTGGCAGAATCGAGCAATTACAGACGTGGGAAGCACGCGTTGCAACAGCGCGTTCCCAACGTGAGCACGGATGGCGAGCGCGGCGTGGCCTGCGTGGAGCGCACACGGGACACGGGACACGGGACACCGGACACCGGACCCGGTGCTGAGGAAGTCCACTGAAGGGAAAAGGAGACTTAATCGGACGTTCTGCTGCCGTTAAAACCATTCCTGAAATAACTACACTGAACATTTTTCACAGGTAGCCAGGAAGCGATTTGCATCACTTGGACTCCTGAACAGTTAAGCAGTTTAATTGATCGAGAGGGCTATGAAATAGCACTGCATTTCAGTTTGAGTTGCAGACATATTCATCAAAGGCAGACGCACATCCAGGCATCAGAAGCTCACACTGTCACGTCGTGTACAGAAAACTTTGTACGGAAATATTTAGGAAACTAACAGTAAAAGTCACTATGTGACTGATTTGACGTTGTTGAAAATGTGATATAAGGTTTTTAATATTCCCCCACTCTGCATATTTATTGCAGGGCTATTTCTGTGCAGCGGGAGTGATGTTCCAATGTGAGGGCGCAGTCGCTCCAGAGTCCAGACGTCCCGCGTATGCGGACTGCATCACTGAACCCTACGCGCGTCTGATTGTTTAATTACCCTCCCGGTGGAGGAACGGGCTCGCTGTCAGAACAACAGAACCGAAACAAACCTCTTCGGTCTCCGCCATGGTGCCCACACTGGACATGCCCAGTAGCTGGCACAGTGTCTGATTACTGCAAACCTCTTCCAGAAATCTAATGTGGTATAATTTAGCTTTTCTGCAACGGCGTGGTTTAGGGTGATTTAATAGGCTTAGATTGTTCCTGGGCTCTGTATGCAGGGTAATGTGAGATAGGACTTGATTTTAAGGGTCAGCCGCTGAGCACTGTCTGTATGCTAAAACAGCTGATGCTGTAAGTTTGTATCTAACGGCTGTTGCGCTTGATGTTCAGTTACTGTGACTGGCTGTTCTGTATGTTTCCGGGAATCTTTTTTGTTTTTGATGCATCTTTCCACAATGGCCTTGAAAAAGAAAGGGCAAGAGCGTCGGCCAAACGGATTAATAACAACTCTTATGAATATTACATGCAATTTGTAAAGCACCAATGCCCTCGAGTTAATCTGAACAAATATTTTATATTGGGCATGTGCAACACATGTAAGAATAAAGCAAAAAGCAAAGTTCACGCAATCTCCGTCATCATTGCAATCGTTAATTCCCGCATGAGAAAGGGAAACTGCGTCCGGCTCCTTTAAGAATTAGCTGGGATTTGGGAGTGACGCGGATGTGAGATCTAGTTGATCCCTCTTTGCTTTGCGACGAAAACTTCACTGGCGAGAGCGATAGAGAAGAAAATGATCGCAGACGCCTGACGAAAGAGACGATCTCTAACTTTACCGGAGCCTTCTGAGTGTCTGCTTCGTCCCATCGGTGTGAACAACTTCTCCTGCAGTTGGGAAGAAGTTTGCGGAAGTTTTCTTTGTGTCGGGGGTAGGCTGATAAGGAGACGGGAATTCACCATGGACTGGGGAACGGACCTTTGGGTGAGCTTTCTAGCTAATGTAGAACACATCATTTATTCACCGGTTTCGACATACCTACTATTTATAAACGCATTTGTGAAACTCTGGGCGCTTTTCTACTCGAAAACTACTAAAACACAAAAGATTATCGGGTGTGTGTTTTGCTTGACTGTCGCAGTTAGCGCTGAAAAATCCCAGGCTTGCAAAGTTTTGTGCAAGTCAACAAAAACAGACGCATCTGGGTATGCGGAGCGCCCGGAGCGCCTGGCCCGTGTCCTCCTCGCATCTCCGCTTCCCGCTGCATCCGCCGCTCGGTTCGGCCTCGGCTCCGCTTCGTCGTTTTTGCGACTTTGTGCGTGATGTGTAAATGTTTTAAATGCCTTTATTTAGTTAAATTACACAGGGAATTGTGGAGAATTTTAAATTCTAGCTAAAAATGTTGGCAAGCTTTGCTTCTGTGCTCGTTGGCTAGCTACCAAGCGATATAGTTCTGTAAGAAAGTGTTAGAAGTTCCCTTTGAACAGATTGTGCTGTAGAGTGCGACTGTAATGGGATCTGCAGCCAGCCGCTAAAGCAGTAATTGCCGCTGCCTCGGAGTTTGGCTGCTTGTTACTTTGTTAGCTAGCAGCACCGTCTGGTCGTGAGCTATTTTGCCACACCTTACTTCGCGTCTGTAATAACGTCGCTAACAATACAGGCGCTATCCTGTGAGCCATCTTTAAAGTAAACGGGCCATTGTGATCAAGAAGTGTTTCACATGCAAAACGGCTGTTATCCATTGCTTTGGAGATAGACGATCCAGTAGATGTGGTCTTAACTTTGACCTTTGCTTAATACAAATCTAACTGCTGGCTCGAAGGCACTGTAAGAATGTAGAGCTAGGAAATGTAATTACCCTGAGCTGTCAGGAGTGGGTTTGGACATGTTGGACACGTACATAGGCAAAAGTATTGGAAATTCATAAATCGAGTATCCTTTCAGACTTCAGTGTCAGACTACCAGAGCCTGACAGATGCACTAAAGAGTGAATGTGTGAAAGGCTGGAAGGCTGTTGTATCTTCTGTTAATGGCTTTCCCAAATCCTGCCACCTGTTTTCACACCCCGTCCCTTCCCCTATAGCTGTCACTGCCGCAGTCAGTGGTTGTGAGGTCCTGATGCTGTCGGGATGGCTTTCCACGCCCGCCTGTGCACTGAAAGCTTGGCGTAAAGTCCCGGGGAACTGGGGAAAACTTTGCAGTGTATCAAAAGCATGCTAATGTTTGTAGCCGCCATTAATATTCCAGTGTACCAGTTTGGTGATACCAGTGTCCCCCTGTTTCAGTGGTGGTGGTTCTGCTGGTATCCAGAAAGTGACATTTGAATAGTTCCAAGAAAGCTGTGAGAGTTAGAAGCTGTCCTCACTTTTGGTATATGTGACACAACTGTGTCACAGTATCGATGGCAGTCAATCCTGCTGTTCTACATCTCTGATCTGTTCAATAAATCTCTGTTTAATTAGCCTGCTAGCGGTATTAACCCTGTGTTTGCTGTAGTGGTCCCATTTAACAACAACGTTTCCTCCTGAAATAAAGACCTTTAATGATGATGACTATCAAAGCTCTGGAATCTAGTCAAATCTAGAACCCCTGCTTCACACTGCTGGCGACCTCTGCCCCACACCGCTGCCCTGACCACTGCTCCACACCGCTGCCCTGACCACTGCTCCACACTGCTGCTCCACACCGCTGCCCTGACCACTGCTCCACATTGCTGCTCCACACCGCTGCCCTGACCACTGCTCCACACCGCTGCCCTGACCACTGCTCCACACCGCTGCCCTGACCACTGCTCCACACTGCTGCTCCACACTGCTGCCCTGACCACTGCTCCACACCGCTGCCCTGACCACTGCTCCACACCGCTGCTCCACACTGCTGCCCTGACCACTGCTCCACACTGCTGCCCTGACCACTGATCTACACTGAACTCAGCAGAGGAGTAAGGGAAGTCTTTGACCTCATTACCTCCCAACACACAGTCACACACACACACACACACACACACACACACACAGCAACCTAATTAGTTTTGCCCTCCTTCAGTGAAAGTGAAGTATGTAACTGATGTTTCTGTTTTGATTTTGGTAATTATTTCAGTCTCAGCTTCCAGGAGGGTCTCATGCTGTAACATTTGGGGCGACAGTGGCTCAGGAGATAGAGCAGTCGACTAGGGACTGGAAGGTCCCTGGTTCGAATCTGGCTCATCCTGGCAGAGTGTCGAAGTGTCCTTGAGCAAGACAGTGAACCCCCAACAGCTCCCAGTGGCCAGTTGGTAAGCCTGTATAGCAGCCTCTGCCACTGGTAGGTAGATGTGAGGCATATAACTGTAAAGTGCTTTGAGTACTCAAATGAGTAGAAAAGCGCTATATAAATGCAGTCCATTTAACATGCTAACCCACACAGCCTGCCCTCTTTGCCAGCTGCTCTCTCTGGCTGAAAGGCCTCGGTTTGGAGGTGAATGAGTAGAACCGTGTGCATGGTGTTTCTCACTCTTTCACTTTTCAGTTTATTTTGATATATATTTTTATAACCAATCTGTGGATTAATGGACTGTCAGTGTATGTTGATGGCAAAATCTAATGATTGATGAACATTTTTCCCCCAGACTGTTCAAACCGCCTGAGTGGTTTGCTATTGGATGATATTCTGGGATGGGTGGGGCTTCCTCTTTCCTATTCCAAGCTGTTGGGGTGAAGAGAGGGCTGTCAGGGGCAGGGGGTTCTGCGTCTGTGCGTAAGGGCTGAGGAACGCTCCCACACACAGTTGCAAATTTCAGGCGCTGTGGCTAAACCACTTGGTTCTGTGTAATAATGTGCAGCTTCCGGATTTAATCCCGTGAGTATGATATGCCTTTAAAGTCGGCGGGTACGCCCACAGGAGAAGGAGGTGGCATGGCTGTGCACTGTGCCAGAAGGTGTTGCAGTGTACCCCGTTTCATGGAAGTGGCCAAAGTTCCTGTAGCCACCCTCTAGCTGGCTAAAGAGACACACCCGGAGACATTTGAAGCATTATCATTTTAGCCAGCAATAAAAATCACTTTGCATTTATAAGCAACAAGAGCTGATTAAACAGTTATGTAAGTTTTTTCCCCATATGAGCCAGCTAGCAGCAGTAATGTTAACCTGAAACAGCAGCTTTGTAAGTTCACTGATTGCTTTCTTGTCAGTTTCAATGTTAATGATGTCATTATCCTTTTCACAGATCATCTGGCTCTTCAGCATCGTAATCATTTTCAGCAGGGCAGCTATTAGTACAAGGGATGTACACATGCATACTATCAGCAGCTAGCTAACCTGGCAGCCATGAAACTTGGTTAGCTAGCTAGTTAACCTCAACTTTAGTGAAATTTAGCTAATGTGGCAAAAAGCAAGGTATGTTAATTATGAAAATCTTTATACAGAAAAGTTCAGCCTTTACAATAGGCCCATTCATTATTATTAGTTAACACCTTGTTTCATGAAATACATGCAGTGGTGTTATGTTAGAATGTGTTTGCTAAAATAAACACGTCATTTTTAAAAATAATGGTAGTGTCTTATTCATCAGGTTTTTGAAACCAGGTGCGTCTTCTGTGGGAAATTGTGTTGTCTTTAACTTGCGAAATGCACAAAGATGCCTAAAATGACAGTTTTAGAAAAAGTATGTAAACTAGGCTATGTTTGTGTCTGGTTGCTGTTTTTATTTCTTATCAATCTGTGTTGATTGGCATTAATCATGCAATTTCATCTGCAAAATCCTATTTAAAAAACATTAGTTACTGTTAACATACAGTATTCCATCCTCTGTCGCATATAGCCGATCGTCAGTAAACTTACTGGACAGATACAGTATGTGTGTCGTTTACATCTATATGTAAAGGGCAGGAGGAGTCAGAGGGGGAGTGACATGCGGGGGGATGAGTCAGAGGGAGAGTGACATGCAGGGGGAGGAGTCAGGGGGGAGTGACATGCAGGGGGAGGAGTCAGGGGGAGTGACATGGAGGGGGAGGAGTCAGAGGGAGGGTGACATGCAGGGGGAGGAGTCAGAGGGAGAGTGACATGCAGGGGGAGGAGTCAGGGGGGAGTGACATGCAGGGGGAGGAGTCATAGGGAGAGTGACATGCAGGGGGAGGAGTCAGAGGGGGAGTGACATGCAGGGGGAGGAGTCAGAGGGGGAGTGACATGCAGGGGGAGGAGTCAGAGGGAGAGTGACATGCAGGGGGAGGAGTCAGAGGGGGAGTGACATGCA
>NC_050601.1:95000-110000 GCF_013368585.1 Megalops cyprinoides | reverse complement strand
TCCCTCACCCCCTACACCCTACACCCTGCACTGATCCACACCTCTCCCTCACCCCCTACACCCTACACCCTACACCCTGCACTGATCCACACCTCTCACTCACCCCCTACACCCTACACCCTACACCCTGCACTGATCCACACCTCTCCCTCACCCCCTACACCCTACACCCTACACTGATCCACACCTCTCCCTCACCCCCTACACCCTACACCCTACACCCTGCACTGATCCACACCTCTCCCTCACCCCCTACACCCTACACCCCGCACTGATCCACACCTCTCCCTCACCCCCTACACCCTACACCCTACACCCCGCACTGATCCACACCTCTCCCTCACCCCCTACACCCTACACCCTACACCCTGCACTGATCCACACCTCTCCCTCACCCCCTACACCCTACACCCTACACCCTGCACTGATCCACACCTCTCCCTCACCCCCTACACCCTACACCCTACACCCCGCACTGATCCACACCTCTCCCTCACCCCCTACACCCTACACCCTGCACTGATCCACACCTCTCCCTCACCCCCTACACCCTACACCCTACACCCCGCACTGATCCACACCTCTCCCTCACCCCCTACACCCTACACCCTACACCCTGCACTGATCCACACCTCTCCCTCACCCCCTACACCCTACACCCTACACTGATCCACACCTCTCCCTCACCCCCTACACCCTACACCCTACACCCTGCACTGATCCACACCTCTCCCTCACCCCCTACACCCTACACCCTACACCCTGCACTGATCCACACCTCTCCCTCACCCCCTACACCCTACACCCTACACCCTGCACTGATCCACACCTCTCACTCACCCCCTACACCCTACACCCTACACCCTGCACTGATCCACACCTCTCACTCACCCCCTACACCCTACACCCTACACCCTGCACTGATCCACACCTCTCCCTCACCCCCTACACCCTACACCCTACACCCTGCACTGATCCACACCTCTCCCTCACCCCCTACACCCTACACCCTACACCCCGCACTGATCCACACCTCTCACTCACCCCCTACACCCTACACCCTACACCCCGCACTGATCCACACCTCTCCCTCACCCCCTACACCCTACACCCTACACTGATCCACACCTCTCCCTCACCCCCTACACCCTACACCCTACACCCCGCACTGATCCACACCTCTCCCTCACCCCCTACACCCTACACCCTACACCCTACACCCCGCACTGATCCACACCTCTCCCTCACCCCCTACACCCTACACCCTACACCCCGCACTGATCCACACCTCTCCCTCACCCCCTACACCCTACACCTTACACCCCGCACTGATCCACACCTCTCCCTCACTCCCTACACCCTACACCCTACACCCTGCACTGATCCACACCTCTCCCTCACCCCCTACACCCTACACCCTATACCCTGCACTGATCCACACCTCTCCCTCACCCTCTATACCCTACACCCTACACCCTGCACTGATCCACACCTCTCCCTCACCCCCTACACCCTACACCCTACACCCCGCACTGATCCACACCTCTCCCTCACCCCCTACACCCTACACCCTACACCCCGCACTGATCCACACCTCTCCCTCACCCCCTACACCCTACACCCTACACTGATCCACACCTCTCCCTCACCCCCTACACCCTACACCTTACACCCCGCACTGATCCACACCTCTCCCTCACCCCCTACACCCTACACCCTACACCCTACACCCCGCACTGATCCACGCCTCTCCCTCACCCCCTACACCCTACACCCTACACCCCGCACTGATCCACACCTCTCCCTCACCCCCTACACCCTACACCCTACACCCTACACCCCGCACTGATCCACACCTCTCCCTCACCCCCTACACCCCACCGCTACACTGATCTCTCACAGAGGGACCCTCTCCCTTCAGTCAGAGTTCAGACGGGTTTGGACACTAACTGGGAGAGATGAGTTCCTTCAGCTCAACAGCCACGCCTTCCAGCACCGGCCTATCAGAGTCCACGGCCTCGGTCAGACGGCAGGGGGAGGGAGCTGTGTCCTCGCGCTCCTCCCGTCTCTCACAGACGGGCTGTCTGCGGCTCTGCTGCTCATGCCGCTCTGCTTGGCCTTTCCAACTCCCATTCCATTCTTCTGTTAAGCCTGCAATGATCAGCTGATCTGAGCCAATCAGAGAGCCTTCCCGTGGGGGTTAATGTCCCTCTGATTGGCTCCAGTCAGCCGGGAATAAATCAATCAGAACTGGGTTTGACTCACAGAGCTGTGCTTAGCCCACAATGTGCGGTCAGTGTGCGGTCAGTGTGCGGTCAGTGTGTGGGGGTGTGGGGCTGTCTGTACTGTGTTGGTGTCCCTTCCTTTGTGTGGTGTTGATGGTGTTGTCTCTCTCTTCCCTCCCACTCCTTGGTCCTGGCTCTGTCCCCAGCTGCCCCCTCCCCCACTCACTCCCCTCTCTACGCCCCCCGCCCCCTCGCCCGCTAACGGACCCCCCTCCCCCAAGTTTGCCCGGGACCCCCTGTCGTACTGTCTGAAGGAGATCAATAAGACAGTCAAACCCCGAATCTCCTCCTTCAGGACCCTCAAGAGAACGGTGAGTCCCAAAGGTCAGGGGTCACAGGTCACATGACTTCCCTCCACCTGGTCGTCTTTCTGAGGCCCCGGATTTGATTGGTGCATGGCTGTCCAATAGCTCTTCTTAAAGCAGAAGAGGCCGGAGGTCATGCGTGTGTGTCCTGCTGCCGTGTTAAACAGTGTAAACCTCTTACAACACTCTCAGAGGAGAGAGCTGACCTCCATCCTCAGCAACCAGGCACACATCCAGTCTGTCTCTGTCTCCCTCGCAGATGCTCACTCCAGGAAAGTCCACAGTCATACCACTGAAGGGGTTGGGTCTGTTCCTCTCTTACCTTTAGCCCCTACCTGAGGGAGAGGTCACTGGGTCTGGAGTCTCACTCAATGCCTTCTTCCTGCCACTGATCAGCACAGTGTGTCTCTAGGACAAATATTCATTCCTGAGTTATTTCAGCCAAACGCTCAGTGGGCTAGGATTCTGGATTTCTCTGCACTCTGTGGCTATGAGCTTTTGGAGAAAAGGTTGACTTCACTTAAGAGTGAATGTTGGAGAGGGGGCCACCTGGTGTGGGGGAGGTGTAACTGCAGTGGGGCAGATGGATGATGTCATGAAGGTGTTAAATTCACAGCAGCACAGCTTATCTCCCTCGGCTGGGTTTACTGGGGCTGTTTGACTGTAACGGGTTAAAAGTGAGTTCATCTGAAGCTAAGGGTGGACGGTATAGTTGGTATAGAAAGTACACCCGTATGAATTTGCCCTACAGTATGGATTTTGATTATACCATGCTGACCGGTAGAGCCCTCACAGATCTAGGTGTAATTTCATCAAAAAGACACAATACTAAGCTTTATCTACATACACAAATCTTTGCTGACCTGACAGTGATTAATCTTTTCTGAAGCATTAAAATATTGTTGCCCAGGACACCGTGAGCCGGGCGGCTGTATAGCTCACGGGACACTGTGAGTTTGTGCTACTGTCAGACGCACACCCATTCTCTCTCACTCACTCACACACACTTTGATTGCAATTTTGATGAACCTTATTCGTATTTGAACTATTTCTATTGCTTGCTAGACATTAAGACTCTCGTAATTTGGGGGTTTTGGGGTATTTTGTCACATTTATAAATGTATATCTTGATGTAAATCTTATGTCGGCTTGTGTGTAGACTAAAGTTGAATGTGCGTGTCCGCCGAGACGTGATTAATTGATTAGCCTACTTCAATACACCGTGGCCGTGGGGCTATATAATTGTCCCTGTTTCGATAGGCTATATATATGACCATCGTCCAAGTAGATTGTATGCCTATATGCTACCTATCACCTGGTATCACGATCGCTAAGTCCCGTAACACCCCCCTCCCCTCGCTTTTTTTCCCTTTGGATCTACACTGATCTCATACATGGCCTCTCTGGAATCCAGTTGATGGAAGTCCAGTTGATGATGGAGAACTTTAATCCCTGAGTCAGTTTTTTTTTTCACTTTGAACAGGTTTATTTTATTGTATTTCATGAGTGTTCAAAAGTGTTTTTCAGAGATGGAAGTTACTTGAAAAAAGGTTTTGTGTTTTTTTTCTATTTATTATTGCAGTTTTGCACAATAAATGTTCTTAAAATACCTCTGTACTATGTGAAATATGTCCTAGTAATACTGTTACAAGTACAGTAATAGCTGCCATGCAGTTGCCATACTTTACCCCTTCAGAAGCATTTATATTGAAATTCTAAGAAAAACGAATATACCGTGATGTATACCGTTACCGTCCGTGCTTCAGAATATACCGTGATATAAATTTTAGGCCATACCGCCCAGCCCTAGAGAAACTCAGCAGGAGGGGAATAGTGCAGCTGTGTTTTAAACGGGGTGGAAGGGCTGGTGTCAGTGCAGCTGTGTGTGGAAGATACAAACTAGCACACTGATCTCAGAACAGACTGTACTGTCACTGCTCTCAGTACAGACTGCACACTCACTGATCTCAGTACAGACTGTACTGCCGCTGTTCTCAGTACAGACTGCACACTCACTGATCTCAGTACAGACTGCACACTCACTGATCTCAGTACAGACTGTACTGCCACTGCTCTCAGTCACTGATCACAGTACCGACTGCACTGTCACTGATCTCAGGTCAGTAGCTCAGAGTGCTCTGTGCTGGAGCAGGGGTGTGTGTGACAGAGGTGCTCTCCTCCACCCCCCCCAGCCCCCGGTCACCGAGGACTTCGCCCACCTTCCCCCTGAGCAGCGCAGGAAGCGGCTGCAGCAGAAGATTGATGACATCAGCAAGGAGCTGCAGAAGGAGGTGGACCAAAGGTAAGCACAGCCATCTCCACGACAACATCACCACGGAAACCACAGCCTCCTGTGAGGAGCCATTTGTATAGCAGGCCCTCTGGGATGTTAAAGGTTTGACCGATGTTTCCTAGAGCGCTCTCTCTCTCTCTGTCTCTCTCTTTCTCTCTCAGTGAGGCCTTGGTGAAGATGAAGGATGTGTATGAGAAGAATCCACAGATGGGGGACCCCAGCAGTTTGGAGCCCCAGATCTCCCAGACGGCCCACAACATGGAGCGACTGCGTGCGGAGCTGCAGAAGTACGAGGTGAGACTGACTGCTGCTCTCTGTTTCACTAGGTGTCATATTTGCATTTGCATTGTCAAAGCATTATACATAAACGTAAGAGATAATAATAATGATGAACAATAATGAAGAACAACTTATGTACACAATGCATTTGTCTAGTTTTGATTCTTATAATAATGGTAAAACAAAAATTAAGATGTACCTGCACCAGTGGCTGCGTGCTCTCTCTCGCTGACCGGCCCCGTGGCGCTCCGGTGCTGCAGTGCTGTCTGACTGCCTCTGCGCGTCTGTCCTGCAGGCCTGGCTGACAGAGGCAGGGGGCCGAGGCGACACCATCCACTACTCTCCCCACTCATTCAACAACAACGGCGAGCCTGACAAGTACAGGTGAGACCCGCTACCTGCAGGTGTGCCGCTCTCTCAGAACAGAGTGGGGGAGTAACGTTCTGTGTGTGTGTGTGTGTGTGTGTGTGTGTGTGTGTGTGTGTGTGTTCTTTGTTGCAGTCCCGATGGTGCTCACTCTGATGAAGGCAATCCGGACCCGTCCCAGGCCATATACGCCGAATTTGATGATGATTTTGAGGAAGAGGAGGTTGTCAGCCCGATCGGGGAATGCACAGCTCTGTACAACTTCCAAGGTGCGAGTCGCTCTGGTGAAATGTGTCAGGATGTAAGTGCAGGAGAGAAGATCCTAAACAGGTTTCTTGCAAACGCGTCACATTGGTAGCCCAGATCTCTGACTTCTGTATCTTATCTGTCTCTCTCCCTCTCCTGTCTCTCTCTCCCTCACCTGTCTCTCTCTCTCCCTCACCTGTGTCTCTCTCCCTCACCTGTCTCTCTCTCCCTCACGTCTCTCCCTCTCCTGTGTCTCTCTCCCTCACCTGTCTCTCTCTCCCTCACCTGTCTGTCTCTCTCTCCCTCACCTGTCTCTCTCTAACTCACCTGTCTGTCTCTCTCTCCCTCACCTGTCTGTCTCTCTCTCCCTCACCTGTCTCTCTCTCCCTCACCTGTGTCTCTCTCCCTCACCTGTCTCTCTCCCTCTCCTGTCTCTCCCTCTCCTGTGTCTCTCTCCCTCACCTGTGTCCTCCCAGGAGCGAGCGAGGGGACGATTCCAATGCAGGAGGGTGAGGTTTTCGCGGTGGTGGAGGAGGATAAGGGTGATGGCTGGACCCGCGTGCGTCGCGCCAACGGCGATGAGGGCTACATCCCCACCTCCTACGTCAAGATCAACCTGCGCAAGTGACAGCGCCCCCTGTGGGACAGGACTCGAACAGGGAACGAGGGGGTGGCAGATGAGTGCTGAACTGACTGAAAAACACTGATTTTCACCACTGGTTTGTTGAGTCCTGGACGCTGCTCCTCCACTGAAACAGAGAGACAGAATCTTCCAGAATTGCAAGATGTGGGCAGGGCCAGAGCAGAGGCTGGGAGCGCGGGATTGGCTGGATCACAGCGTAGCTCAGTGAGGTCACACAGGGCAGGGGTGGGACAGGTCAGCTGCTCTCTTCCTGCAGCATCATTTCAGTCCACATAGCAGCTCAAAGCACAGCTTTATTTAGTCCTGATAGCCAAGCAAGGCGGCACCGTGAGAAAGCAGTGCCGTTTCCTTATGCCTATGTTTAATGGGATGAACAGAGAGGGTGTGCACAGAGGAGGCCTTGGACACACTCACCATGCACTGCCTGCAGCGTAACGGGGAGAGGGTGGGGAGGGGGCCGGGTAAGGATGCTGCTAGTCCCTCTCTGAGAGGGGAGCAGCAGTTTGAATAAGTGCAGAGACATCGGTGCCCCCCGCTCGGGCACCATGGCCCCTCCCCAGGGAAACGGCCAATGAAACGAAGCGGACGGAAGGTTTTTCTGTGGAAAGTGCATGTCTGGGAGCCCATGCATGTGCTGAGTAACTGTGGATAGAGACGCTAACGCACTGTGCGTTTGGCTACACAGCGCATACTGTACACACCACTGATGAATTCACCTTAAGATATAAAGGACAAAAATGTGCAAATTTAAGGACTATCATATTTATAAAAGAATAATATATTTTAGCTTTCATAGTACCACTATAATCTTTATAGCTTTTGACTCTATGAATAAAGTTTGTAAAGTTAGGAACAAATGTTAATTGTATGTTCACAGAACTGTCCTCCGTTTTGCATTGTTTTCTATCGACTGTCTTTCCATACAAATGTCTGCACCTTTGCCGTTATTTTAATGGATTTAAATTTCTATATAAACAACCACGTCAAAACAGGTGTCATTTTTGATTTTGAAATTTGATTTTGTGCGAGTAGGTCTGAAACCCATAGTAACATCAGCATGAGGACTGCACTCACCTGTACTGAGATCAGTGGCAACAGCACACTTGTCTGAATAGAGGTTAGTGTTAACGCTGGACCCCAAGATGTGGTCAAGAGGACCTTACTGGTCTAACTGGTGGTGTCCCCAAAAGTGGCAGTCCTTTGCTGATTATAGCACACAGCCTGAAAGCAGTTCAGCAGCCATATCAGTGTGTGAGAGACAAATTATCGGACCTGAGTTTATTGAAAAGCAATATACAAGTTTTATTTATAAATTGGAACATTACAGGTAAAAAAGCTTTTACACACTCTGAGGGGGGGGGGGGTGCTTTCCCTCCTGCCGGACTCCCAGTCCTCCTGCTTTCCATGCATCATTTCCTCTCTAGTTTTTATATGTTTAGTTGGGGGGGGGGGGGGGTGCGCCGTTTTTCACCTTGAGAATATCAATGGCCTGTGATTTTGCAATGTCAGATTAAAAAAAAAAAAAATGGCTATATAAAAGGCTGTATCCAGCTACCCAAACAGCAGGAAAATGGCTCAGATGAAAACAAAGTAGACAAACTCAGCAATGTGCTTGCCCGTACTCTTACATAAAGTTTATTTCCAGGTGATACCAAAAGCAAATTCAGTGGAACAGATATTGGCTGCTTGGTGCGGGTGGTGTGTGATGAGCTCCGTCTGTCCGCCATGCCGCCAGGATGGACAGATCCCTCTCCTACTGATAGTACAGCTCCAGATTCATGCCGTCGTGTATCTCATCTGCAGGAACAGGGCTAAGGAACACAAACCGCATCAGTGAGACGAGTATGTGCCAGTGAGACAGAGACAGGGCCATGGAACTGTGTGTGTGTGTGAGTGTGTGTGAGAGAGAATGTACATTGTACTTGGTTTCCACAGAATGAATAATCTGCTTGATTCTGCTGATGTTGGGCTGCCCACACCTGCCCGCGCTCCAGGGAACCCTGAATCTACAGATTCCTCTCCATCACACCCAACCAGACACTTTGGTTCATCACTCTTCAGTGTCAAGACTCAGCCTAGTGAAACTAATCCTTCCACTGTTGCCTACTGGCCGAGAGAAACCAAAGGATACAATCTCCCAGAGACACGTGGTCCTTGAATATTGTGTACCTGTTTGGGCACAAAAAGACCTGCATGAGACAACGGTTTTCACGACAGAGTTAACAGGTAAGGCTCCCCAGAGAGAATTCACTGGGTAATGCTGATTAAACGCGAAATGCCTTTGGTATTACTCACCACTTCTTCAGTACAATCTTGTCCCACCTGGTGCCGGTCTGCGCCGCGATCAGCTTTTTAAGGTCTCCAATTGTGTCCTCAGAGCTGCAGGCGCGAGGGTTAAGGGCTACCAAAACCAAATCTAAACCTGTTACCATGACCTAAGGGAGGTGGATGACCGTAACATTCACAAAAAGGACATGGATGCAGGAACAATCGCATTGGTCACCAACCCAACGCCAAGGATACTTGCACTTTACCCGGACCTTCTTTCCCAAGCGGTCATTGCAAACCACTTCGATCATCGTGACTGAATCCTGCAAAAGAAGGCGCACAGGCACGGCTTATCAGCTGGAGATCTGACAGCACACTGCTAACCTACCAGCCAAACTGCACACAGCTGACGCTGCGCGCATAGCTAGCAAGTCTGACTGAATACAAAATTTATCGAGGCTAATTATTTTCAAATGATACGTGATGGGACACATGGCGGTCCAGCCGGCTATAGCGATTAGCTAGACTGTTGATGATAAAATCCAGCTAGCTGGCGAGCGACCTGGTTTGGAGAATAACATTCGCTTAGCGGCTCCAGCTCGATGCTAGCTGCCCCCTCAAATCTCTCACTTGTGTTTTCTTGTCGTTTTTGGAAAGGTTACAGTTACGCAAACAATTACAAGGAAACTGACCACATAAAGACTCCGCCGGATTGCTTTCCTACACAAACGGATTGCTAGCGTGTTAGCTGGCGTGCTGTGTCTGCGTCTGACTCCGCGTAGTAATTTAGTTCAGATGAATGACAGTTTCTGACTCGCTCGCTAAGCAGCACGTCTTCATCGTTAACTAGTCTCAGGAAAATAAGCAAATCTAACAACCCGGATTACCTTGCAGCTCAGACGATAGACGCTTCTCCAGAAAGATCGATCGTAGCAAACGGCAGCTAGCAGCCTCTCGCTAATAACATCCACCACACTAACAGGAAGAAGGAATTAACACAAGGAAAAGCACCAATCAAAGACTGTAAAATGCCGTGACTGACTGTATATCTAACCAATAGGCGGGCGGGACTTCCTTTAAAGGGCGGGATTTAATTTGACGATCTTGCTGTGAAGACGGCCACGAGTGGGAAGGAGCGCCCTCTGGCGGAGACAGCGCTGCGGCCGCCTCCGGCGCTCCTGCGGCCTCCGATGCTGCTGTCCCTCATGCTGCCCTGATGATATGAAGTATGATGATAAAGAACTTTATCATCATACTTACATGTATGCTGGTCACTAAGCAGACGCTCTGATCCAAAGCGACTCCCAAAGTCGAGCGACCCAGGCTGTGTGCGACCAGAGCGAGGCGGTGTCGCACGCCAACATGCAGGTACAATGTATAAAGCAAACAGTGCAGACACTTTAAAAACAACAGAAAGTCGAATTAATGCCAGCAAGACTGAAGTGACTGCGGCACGGTGAAGTGTATTGCCAGTAAATTGTTTTCCTGGATGTATCCTGTAGTATCTTATTTGTGGCCAATACATATTTCCACATACCGACCATACGCGCGGCACGCACTGCGAGAATTGGCCACCTGGGTAGAGTGGCACTTAAGGGAACTGGATCGGGAATCCAGGGAGTTACACGTTTAAGTACCGAGTGGGGCACAGCCATTGAATACCCAAGATGCATCTGTCTGAAGATATCCACATATTTCTGTAAATGTCTGCGCAATGTCTTCAGAAAGGCAGTGCAATGTCTGCCCCGCAGTGCAGACAGAATATTCGTAGTTTATGTTTCATTTTAACATTTATTTGCGGCGAAAGTAAAACCTTATCTAAAACAGTGAGGCGACCTAACAGGGTGGATATAATAGGCTATGATGTCACTGCAGTCTATTAGTTTAGTCAATAAAATATGAAACGATGGCATTGGACCTCCTTACCTCTTTAGCATAAGTTACACCTTTCAAGATGGTCTTTTAACCAATTTCCAGCTCATTATACACCAGTCAATTCACACCTTGTACTATTCAAAGACACGGTAGATCAATTAGGTTTACTAAGGAGCATTAACCCATTGTACGGAAGGGGGCGCCCTTATTCAATATAATGTTCGTCATGATTCTAATGATTTCTAGTGCGTCTGAAATAGTTTGTAATGTATCTGTAAACCCGTCGTAAATATACCGCATTTCCTCTTCAAATGTTGTAGCTTACATAAAAAGATGAATAAATGTAAAATTTATTTCAAGGTGTTCGACTCATCCACTGGAATTTCCTAAGCAGAAACGTAGGTCAGTCTACGGATAACCTTTCTTGGTAGGAAATTCCAATGAGTTTAATTTATTATTAATTAATTAATAATTATTCATTAATTTATTTCGTTATTGTTGGTTGGATCAGTTATTATTAATAACATTTTCTTATTCTGCGTAACTTTCGTGGCTATAGACTCTCAGCGTAAGACACTTTAGATTCATATAACAGTAGTCACACGAATACCGGCACAAGTAAGATGCGGCACATGAGCTTCAAGCAGCGATGTGAAGACTCTGCTGTAGCGGTATCTGCTATCAGCCCATCCAGATGAGAGACTGATGATTATGAACAGCGAAACTTGCGACGTAGTGTAGGCCTATAAAGTCACATTAAAACCTAACCCAGTGATGTATTTATTTTATAGTATTTTCGTGTGGATATGTTGGTGTGGAGGTGACATCATGTCCTCTAAAAGAACGAGCTTTAACCTTATACTTTCTTAAAAATTACCCACGAATTGAACCGTTCTTCTTTCCACTACAAAAATGACCGGGTATTTACCTGTCTCTACAGCCTGACGTCGAAGGTCATTTAGGTGCTTATCAAATCCGGGTACTTTGGCACAGCGGCGTGACCACGCTGATTGATTGAGGCGAACAGATGAAGTTATACATTGAAAAACATCAAACAAATCAGCTTTTACTTGTTTTGGACTTACAGTTTCTGCGATTATGCCAGTAAATGCATAATGTGCATCTGTGCCAGCAACCACCCTCATAATCTGCGTTCATTTCGCAACTGCGCGACTTCTTCGCGGATTTTAATGACTGAGTTCTGTTATCGGAACATCACTTCCAGCAACAAACCAGGTATGTCTTCTCTCCCGGTGCTAACCAAGCGCGGCCCCTCGTAGCTTCTGCCGTCAGGCAGGAGGGAGGTTCAGGGTAATATGGCCGCTTTATACACAGTATGTGCACCCTTGAGAATGAGTAGGCCTACTTACTGGCCCGATGAACCTGAATTTGTGGTCAACAAACATTGCAACTGTTTTGCACCTCAGGTGAGCTGAGATTTGTATACCTGAGGGGAAATTTGATGATAGCACATTATGATGTTTTATGTACTGCAGTGATGCACATCAGTAAATCACACCTGGTTTCTGCAGCTGTCCTGCTCCTTCTGTAAGACTGCAGATCAGTCACTGACGCTGCATATCAGTCACTGACGCTGCATATCAGTCACTGACGTTGCAGATCAGTCACTGATGCTGAGACAGAATCAGCCTCACCACAGAGATCGATAGCAGGAATTAGTGGGAGTTCAGAATAGCGTAGCTTATTAGAGCCAAGATGGAGAGCAGTAATTAAGCCTGCTGTATAATTCCAGGGGCTGGCCAGCTGTGACCTCTGCCTTCTGTTTCCTGGGATGGATCGAGAGATGAGGATGGCACAGGCTGGTAAAGCTGAGAGATGAGGTGGGGGTCGGGGCAGAATGTGGGGGCGTGGGTATCAGTATGCCTGTGCTCCTGAGTATAAGCTGACTGTGATACATATTTGTTTGGTGTTCTGGACGTTGTACTGATGTTAACATGTTGGAATGGCTCTGTAGAGTGACGCTGGTGTTGGTGGTGCTGTACGATTGTGCTGAGAGCTGTGGATATCAGACTATGGGTCGATGTGGTGATGTGTCCTGATTTGGTCGTCCTCTCTGTTTTGGGATATTTGTAGCCCTACTTGTTTTCTTCTGTTCCCTTTTTCCTTTAATTGAGACTACAGAGGGTGTGGGGCAGTCCCCTCTGTGCCTTCATTTTAAATGGAAATAAATTAAACATCAAGCAACCCACCGCTGTGGCAGCTGGAGGCGGGAGGACAGAGCTGACAGGAGATCACCTCTGCTACACTGGTTCAGGAGGCCACGTTGCTCTTTCATACTCAGTTATTCCAGCTATTTCCCCTTACAGATATTCTATCATCTTCTGTCTCTGAGCCAGGGGTAGCCAGGTCATAACCGAGATAAGAAAGTTTTCCTTGGTGTTAATAAGGTCTCCCTAGCCGATAAGAAAGTCTCACCAGTTGATAATGAAGTTTACCTAGGCAATACTGCCGTTTCCCACAGCTCTGAAAAAGATGCCCAAAACGGGAGTGCAGGCATGCTGCCTGATGGTCGTGCCACAAGGGGGCAGCAGAGAGTGGCTTCCAGCTGTGCAGGTCACTCCACCTGCGGTGGCATCAGAGGTACAGACTGAGCTGCAGCCCGTTAGCCAGCGCCACAAACACCTCCGCCCACTCGTTGCCCCGCCCACCCCTGCCCCGCCCTCCGGCGGTTTGGTTGCCCCCTCCCTGTTTCGCGGCCGCACTCAGAGCCCCCGCCCAGCCCTGCCCCGCCCTCCGGCGGTTTGGTTGCCCCCTCCCTGTTTCTCGCCCGCACTCGGAGCCCAACAAAACAATCAGTTTACTCAGTTCAAATATCACGCAGCATGACATTTTTTCAATGTATTTTTTTTATAGTATATATATATGTATATATATTCTGTCTTCCTCTGTCATTGCGATGCTGGACTCTGCCCCCTGGTGGTCACTCCCTGCAGTACGCATTCTGCAGGCCGTGTTTGGCATGCTCTGCTGGGTGGGTCTGGCCTTGCTGGCCCTCGGCAGCATGTCTGCACATGCAGAGGAGGCCCTGCTGATTGATGTGTCAGTGGGGGAAGCAGAAATCCATCCCCAGGCTGCACTCCCAGGCCTGAGGACTGACAAGTTCCAGATGCAGGCAGAGTCAGAGAATGCGGCAGCAGGGCGGTGCAGTGGTCAGGGGCAGGACTGGAAACCACAAGGTTGCCATTTTGATTCCCCGTTGGGGCACTGCTGCTGTACCCTTGGACAAATTACTTAACCTAGAATTGCCTCAGTGAATATCCAGCTGTATAAGTAGATAAAACTGTAACCTATGTAAGTTGCTCTGGATGAGAGTGTCTACTAAATGACAGTAATGTATTGTAAATAAGGAGGGGAGAAAGAGAGGAGGAGGGTGAGGGGAGGAGAAGAGGAGGAGGAAAAAGATAAGGAAGGGAAATTGAGATGCGTTTAGGCCCTATCCTTATCCCATGGAGCTGCATATGAGACAGAGACAGGAGGAGAGTGAGTGAGTGAGGCGTGTGCTGAGGTTTTCACGCCCACACAGAGCCTGCAGCGTGAGCCGGGTGGCAGAGGCGCCGTGACCCTGCAGAGCAGCGTGGCACAGTGCAGGAAATGAACACCCTGCTCACAGCAGCCTGCTCATATTTAATCAGCCCATCTGGCGACAGGAGCCCCAGAGCGCGCTCCCCCCCTCTGCTCTCAGCGTCTCTAAACGGATGTGAGAGTTCCTCTGAAGCCAAACCTCTTTCACACTGACGGCTGCAGCGTTAGACTGGCTTCTCACCGAAACCGTGTAATATCTGCAGCACGTGCTGAGCAGTGAACTTCTCGTGCACAGACTGACCCCTTGTGCACAGACTGACCCCTCGTGCACAGACTGACCCCTCGTGCGCAGACTGACCCCCCCGTGCGCAGACTGACCCCTCGTGCACAGACTGACCCCTCGTGCACAGACTGACCCCTCGTGCACAGACTGACCCCCCCGTGCGCAGACTGACCCCCCGTGCGCAGACTGACCCCCCGTGCGCAGACTGACCCCCCGTGCGCAGACTGACCCCTCGTGCGCAGACTGACCCCTCGTGCGCAGGCTGACCCCTCGTGCGCAGGCTGACCCCTCGTGCGCAGACTGACTGTATTTCAGGGTGCAGTATTGGGAATTTGCTCAGTGTTAATGTAATTGAATTAATATTTTGCATATACATTCCACATTCCATAAAGCTACTTCCGTTCGTGAGTGAAGTCGAAATTATCCACCATTTTGGCTCTTCTAGAAGAGCGTTGTGTTCAGAATCCCCTTGGAAGTGATAACCCTGAAGTGCTGTCAAACTGGACTGTTCCTTAAGATGGCCGCTGTCAAACTGGACTCTCCTATAAGATGGCCGCTGTCAGCTTCTGTCCTTTGGAGGCCTGAGCAGAGGGATGTGCTTTCATGGTTTGGAG
>NC_050601.1:72500-90000 GCF_013368585.1 Megalops cyprinoides | reverse complement strand
GCCTCTTTCTGCAGTCTCCGTTCTTCAGCCTCAGGTCACAACAGTGGGGAGAGCTGGGAAAGCAGCGGAGGGGAACCCTGCCACAGTCACACGTGTCCATGGTGCGAATTACTGCGATGCGCATTAACTGGAGGTAGTGAGGTGCAGTGCTGAGGCAATCCCCGTCCTTCTATAATAACGACCCCATAAATATATAAATGGCTGAACTGGTGCAGAACAACCACAGGAAGAGAGACAGACAGCAGACTGAATCTGAGAGATGACGGGGACAGCTCTCTTTCTGCGGTGCTCTTCATTCAGACCCACATAAGGAACAGCTTAATGTGTTTGATTCACAGTTTATTATTTTGTAATATCAGTGAATTATGAAGTTATTTTGTCCAAGGTTCAAGGGTTAATGAGTATTGATGAGTAAAACTCATAGTGGTAGTAATTGATTAGTAATTCATTCTAATAATGGCACAGTAATGTATCTGCTGCAGCATTCATAAGCCTCTGTGTGTGAATGACTGTGTATATGTGTGAGTGTGGATGTGTGTGTGTGCGTGTGTGTGTGTGTGTGTGTGTGTTGGTGTGTGTGTGTGTGTGTGTGAGTGTGGATGTGTGTGTGTGCGTGTGTGTGTGTGTGTGTGTGTGTGTGTGTGTGTGTGTGTGTGCGCGCGTGCCTGTGTGTGTGTGTTGGTGTCTGTCTGTCTGTGTGTGTGTGTGTATGTGTCTGTCTGTCTGTGTGTGTGTCTGCGTGTGTGTGTGTGTGTTGGTGTCTGTCTGTCTGTCTGTGTGTGTGTGTGTGTGTATGTGTCTGTCTGTCTGTGTCTGCGTGTGTGTGTGTGTGTTGGTGTCTGTCCGTCTGTGTGTCTGTGTGTGTCTGCATGTGTGTGTGTCTGTGTGTCTGTGTGTGTGTTTGCGTGTGTGTCTGTGTGTTAGTCTGTGTGTGTGTTTGCGTGTGTGTATGTCTGTGTGTGTGTGTGTGTTTGCGTGTGTGTGTGTGTGTGTGTGTGTGTGTGTGTGTGTGTGTGTCTGTCTGTCTGTCTGTCTGTCTGTCTGTCTGTTTGTCTTTGTCTTTGTCTATGTCTGTTGGTGGGCTGATTAAGTCCAGTGGAGGATGAATGCTATTCTCTGTGCTTGATCTCAGGCCATTAGCTTAGCTTTACTCCACAGAGCAGCCACACGGTGACTTTCACAGCTGTAATCTCTCTGACTGCATGGCCGTTGTGCCTCTCTCAGCAGGTTTATCAAACTTCTCTAAAACCATCAGCCATCATCCCTTCTATCATGCACACATACCACAACATTCACCCTAAAGCTCCTAGCTTCACATCTCACTCCCCCTCCTGTAGTGGAGCTGAAATTAGCAGCGTATATCCTGCATGAAGTTAGTAGGGCAGCAGGTAGCAGAGCAGTTTCAGCAGTGACATCACTCCCTGAGACTTGATTAGCCAGCATTGCCTGAGCTATGGGCAGTTTGCCTTTAGCTTGACTGGTAATGACACTGGTGTTGAGTGATGAGAACAGGGATTGAGACCTCACCCAGACTGTGGATCTCTTTAACGTCTATTACACTGCCACCCATCTTAACCTAACAGCTCCTCCTGCTGCTTCCAATGGCCAGCTGTTGGCTGGAGCAGTTAATCTTAACAGGGGCTGAATATTAATTACACATTTCAAAAGAGATTATTATCAAATGATCTCTTATCATCCTGTGTCATTCGCAAAAGAACAGACCTTGGTCTGCATGATTGCTGTGAGCGCGTTAGATTGATTAGATCTCATTATAGCTAATTACTGTATAATTAAAGGCCCAGTGTAACAGACAGAAATTACCATGATCTGTGAGAATGAGGCTGAACCCCAGGATGGGCGGAGTTTCCATCTGCATTTACTCATTTTAACCAATTATAAGACTTTGCTCCCCTTGGGAAACTATGACTGACTTTTCTGCCACTATTCACGAAGTCATCGCTAAGTGAACTCCAGCCTCAGTTGACATGGAGTTGCAGCAGTTGATTCTTTCTGTATTACCATTTTGGCTTGTTTGACATCACAGAGCAGTATCTGAGAGGTACTGACTGATCTGAGGTCAGCAGCCTGGACATCACAGAGCTGTCTCTGAGAGGTACAGCTGATCTGAGGTTAGCAGCCTGGACATCACAGAGTTGTCTCTGAGAGGTACCGACTGATCTGAATCCTGCTGTAACTGCAGTAACCTCTGCAGCCACCATCCATCCTCAAGTTGTACAGTCCATACATTCATACAGTGTATGCATACATACATACATACATACAGTACATACAGTATATATGTACATACACACATACATACAAATATACGAACATATCTATACTTCTGTCTTTCTCCATTTATGTTGAATTATATGGATGGCCAGAGCTTGGGAAGCGTCAGTTTAAGCTTAAAGTGAATGGCCTACTCTGAACACAGAGGCAGCCTTCAATGTCTGTAAGAAGCTTCATATCAGAGTGCAGTCCATTGATGCTGAAATCAGCTTTACACCATTTTACAAACATTTGTTGAATAGTTTTAGTAGTTTTTTGTTTTTGCAGGATTTATAAGGAATAGGAACAGATATAAAAATAAAATAATCAGTTGTATTTATTTTTAAAGCATGCTTCACAAAGAAATCATAACTGAAAGTAATCACTAGAAATAAAATATTACAAAAATGATATCACATACAAACTGGTGTCAGTGCATACTGGATATGTCAGCAGTGAACATACAAAAACGGGAGGAGAGAGATGGAGAGAGAGAAGGAGGGAATGAGGGAAGGGCAGGAAGCTTATTAGCACCAGTGAAGCCCCTCCATTTCCTCCTCCTCTCCTTCTTTTCACTCTCTCTCCTCCAAACCTTTGCTGTGACACGAGAATTTCAAAACGGAAGAGCACAACAGAGGCCCAGGCTCCTGCTCCCGGCCTGTGGGAATGAGACGATCTTTCTGAAAGCTTTCAGAAATTCTTTTTTCACAGAAACATGAGCAGAGAGGTAGAAAAGTGTCAAAGTTTGATCTTTATTTTTGTCACAAATGAAAGGAACCATGCGCACTCATCAGAGAAATAAAAATGGCCACCATGGCTGTCTGTCCAACTGCAGGTGCCCAGTCCTGAAAGTGCTCAAGTTTTAGCTCTCTCAAGCTCGGTTCTGAAAGTGTTTAGTTTTAGCTCTCTCAAGCTCGGTTCTGAAAGCGTTTAGTTTTAGCTCTCTCAAGCTCGGTTCTGAGAGCTCTAGTCTCCAGAATTTGTAATGACCTGGAAGAGGGTGATGTTGTAGAGCACCTGGTGGCCGTTGTTCCAGGTGTACAGGACCCTCTCCCGGGGGTTGTAGTCCATCATGGAGATGTGTGAGTACTGGTTGTGGAATGGGATGTCTGTGTACTCGTAGCTGGAGGAGTTGGTGTAGTAGGCAAAGTGGATCTTGGCGCCAGCCAGGTGGGAGTTGGTGACGTAGAGGGTGCCGCAGATCATGAAGGCCTCGCCGGCGCTGCGCTTGGGGAAGCCGGTGTCCCAGGTCTGCAGCACCTCCAGGCTCTGCGGCTCCAGCCGGCTGATGACGATGTTGCCGGCGTTGGGGATGGTGGTGTAGACGGCCCACAGGCCGGTCTCGTCCGCCATGAGGTCGATGTCGGACGAGCCGCCCCAGGAGTAGGGGAAGGTGTTGTTGTACCCGGCGGAGGGCAGACTGCGCTGGAGCAGGACGCTGCGTGAGCGGAAGTGGTACTTGATGATGATGTTGCTCTGGTACTTGTTGTAGTAGAGCGAGCCGTTGTAAACCACGTGGCCCGTCCCCGCCCAGGGGTGCGGCAGCAGGTGCTGCACGAAGTTCTGCCCCTTCATGAAGTCACTCAGTGTGTGATACTCCAGAACACGCCTGCCCCTCAGGTACCCATCCATCGACCACACCTGCAGAGAGAGAGAAAGGGGGCGAGAGAGAAAGAGAGAGGGGGAGAGAGAGAGGGAGAGACAGATAGAGATTACATTACATTTACATTAGGGACAACAAACATTGAGCACACTGCAAGCTACACATACCTAGGACTAAAGATCAGCTCCACAGGAAGCTTCAACCTGGCTGTAAATGAACTGAAATGAACTGAGTGACTCCTAAATGTGCTCTCAGTGACTGATGCCATCATTAATTTGATCAGAAGTGATTGATTTATACCCCGGTGGCAGCCTCTCCTTCTGCCTGCGGTTTTCTCCCTCTATCTCTAGGACAGCCCACTCCAAAGACCCCCCCCCCGTTCTGCTGGAGGCGGAGCCTCTGGGAACGCTGTCACTGCAGGTAACTGCTGAGGGGTGAGGGGGTCACTGACCTTCACCTGGGACAGGTACGTAGGGACAGACCCTCACCTGGGAGAGGTATGCGAGGATAGACCTTCACCTGGGACAGGTGTGCGGGGACAGACCTTCACCTGGGACAGGTGTGCGGGGACAGACCTTCACCCGGGACAGGTGTGCGGGGACAGACCTTCACCCTTGACAGGTATGCTGGGACAGACCTTCACCTGGGACAGGTGTGCGGAGACAGACCTTCACTTGGGACAGGTGTGCGGAGACAGACCTTCACTTGGGGCAGGTGTGCGGGGACAGACGCGGGCGGGCCTTACCCTGTTGTCCGCGCTGGGAGTCATGGTGTCCGTCATCCAGGAGCCAAAACGGGAGCCAGACGCACGGACGGTGATGGGGTGACTGACACCTGTCAGCTTCCCACACCCTGGGACAGACGGACAGAGCGACGGTTAGCCAGACAGACAGGTTCCCAAAGCTGGGAGAAGGACAGACAGGTGATTATATCCACAGACAGACAGACATTAAGTCCATAAGGACAGGGGACCCCCTCCCCCCAAGCCTTTGGTCACAGATCAATGCTCCTGAGGATTAAACAGGGAGGTATGAAAATATGGAAGCGCTCACTGCTGCAGACAGAAGTGTTACAAGAGAAGCTTCTCACTGTACAGCTCATTCATCTCTCTTTGTGAAATTAGGCCCATTATTTATTCTAATACAGAAAACCGTTTCACATTTTAACTTACCAGGATGTGGATAATTACATTGACCCCTGTTTCACACTGTTTCCGTGTTTAAATTGGGGATTATTAATTTAAATCTTTTTGGAAGAAACTATGGTCTGTTTCATGTCAAATTACTCCTGTGGTATAGGTATGTTTAATGTATGCAGGTGCACTCAAACAGTGCTTTCACCATTAGATCCCTTTCACATTCCATCCCTGTTGTGGAACAGGTTTCATACACACGACGGAGATGCAGGTAAGTGAGTGCATTATTGAAGGCCTCTGTCTCCCACCCAGCTTCTGCATGCAGGAGTGCAGCCGCGTCTCCAGCAGCAGCAGTCTCTGCCGCAGCTCCTCGTAGTCGTAAGCCCCCATCTCCTCCTGGATGGCCAGCAGCACCAGAGACAGGTTCTGCACCTCCTCCTTCAACACCGCCACCATAAGTGCGTCCGACTTGTACTGCTCCAACACTGGCAGCAGGGGGAGCAGTTGGGTCACCTTGTCCTTCAACTCCTGAGAGACAGAGGGGGCAGGAGAGAGGGGGGGGGGAGGGGGGGGAGAGAGGGGTAGAGAGAGAGGGGGGAGAGAGGGGGTGAGAGGGGGGGGGAGGGGGAGAGAGAGGGGGGGGGGAGAGGGGGGGAGAGAGGGGGCAGAAGAGAGAGAGAAGGGTGAGATAGGGGAGAGAGTGAAAAGTGGAGTGGGAGGGAGAGAGAGGGTATGTAAAAATTGATATTAAGATATTTCATCTCATGGTTGCAATGCATTGTATGTAATAAGTACCAAACTGAAAATTTACCAATCAACCAGTTAATTTAGACCAAGTAACATAGGTGAGGGGAGAAGGCAGGGGGCTGGAGGACCACAATCGGGAAGCCTCGCTCCAGATGAGGGTCATGCTTACAGGTCATCCGGACAGATTAAACTTCCATCTTACAGTGAGGCCAGGAGATTGCAGCAGCAGCACTGCTAGCTGTCTGATGCAGGTATCACTCAATGCCAGACTCACGGGGCGGAGCCCCCTTGCCCCGCCCCCTGCGGGTGCAGCTCATTCCTTTGGAAGCAGGTCTCGCCCTGTCAGCTGCAGCCCGCTCGTGTCGCCCCCCCGCGGGCTGGCCTCAGCGCGGGGCAGAGGGAGGAAGCGTTAGCGTTATTCAGCCCGGAGCTCCCTGTCATAAATCTGCATCCCCCCCCCCGCAGCCCCACACTCATAAATCTGCTGTCCTGCTGCCAGCACAGTCAGACCCGCATTCATCACTCATCTCCGTGCTGAGGAACTGCAGTGCACTCAGCACCTCATAGCCCCCACAGCATCGCCACGGCCTTACCCACAATCCCCTGCAGCACTGAGAGAGAGCAGTTTAGGTAAACACCCAGCTTCAGCAGCCCAGATCTATATATATATATATATCTATATAGAGATCTATATATAAAAAGACTGTTTTTAACACCAGTCTGATATCTTAATTATGATCCAAATGAATTTGATTAAATGAAAATACATAAAATTCTATTCATTCATGCGCGCACACACACACACACACATGCACACACACACACCTCCTGAAAATGAGAGAGAGGAGACCTGAGTGGGATTGTATATGTGATAAATTCCAGCTCTGCAGACGTTGTGTTTGCAGGCCCCACACTGCTAACACACAGTAGAAATGCTAATGCATACACACATTGCTAAGCTAACACACAGTAGAAATGCTAATGCATACACACATTGCTAAGCTAACACACAGTAGAAATGCTAATGCATACACACATTGCTAAGCTAACACACAGTAGGAATGCTAATGCATACACACATTGCTAAGCTAACACACAGTAGAAATGCTAATGCATACACACATTGCTAATACATTCCAACATAAAGCCAATGCATGGATGCACTGCTGTAACACACTGGCACATCCCAATGTCCTCCAATCAGAGAGAGGGGGTGGAGCCAGCCCTGTTTTTCATTGACTTGGTGGGGTAGCAGAGCAGCAAAGAATGCTGGGATTGTTGGGCCTTAAAAAGCATTAATCTCCTACAACTGCCACACCCCTCTCTCTCTCACACTCACTCTCTCTCTTAACAGACATTCACCATGACCCACAAATCAACTGTATAATTCATAATGCTCATGTAACCTCCTTTCAACACAGACACAGGTGATATACCTGAAAGTGCAGTGTTCAGTAAGCACAGGCGAGTTACCTGAGAGTGCAGTGTTCAGTAAGTACAGGCGAGTTACCTGAGAGTGCAGTGTTCAGTAAGTACAGGCGAGTTACCTGAAAGTTCAGTGTTCAGTAAGCACAGGCGAGTTACCTGAGAGTGCAGTGTTCAGTAAGTACAGGCGAGTTACCTGAGAGTGCAGTGTTCAGTAAACACAGGTGTGTTACCTGAAAACTCTTGGGGTTGAGGGATCTGGGGTTCTCTGAGGCTGTCCTCAGCTTGCTGTCCACCACCTTCATGAGGGACTCTGTGTTTCGGACGTACTGCAGGTCCCTGTAGGTCCGCAGGTCCAGCACCTCCATGGACTGCGTGATGTTCTGCACCTGTCAATCAAACACAGAGACGCTGTCAGCGCCAGAAGCGCATGGCCACATACAGCCAGGACGGCGCAGCTTCACTCACCCATGCATTTTAACGTGTTTATGCACATAGTGTGTGTACGAGCAAAATGACAAAACATTTTGGAATTCATCAATTTTTTCTGAGCTGGAGTTTGTTCTATGTGCAAATGAATGTCACGTCAGCTCCAGACCACTTGTACTACATACGCAAGCATAACAATCTGAGCAACATATTTTTTGCCAGCCAGATGAAATTGTTCCAAGTATCAAATTTATATGTGAACAAAATGACCCTTTGCAGTTGAAATACCTAAAACGTGATTCATTTTGCAATAAACATAAAATGTACAAAGAAACCTAGTAATCTAGTCAGTAGGCTTATATCGTCATTAACTTACTTGCCAAATTATAACTGTGACTTTATAGTGTAGGTGACAGAAGATACGTGCTGTGAAGCGTTTGATTCTGTGCCTGTAAGAAATCACTCAGCACTGTAACTCACCACAGTTAATGTCAGTTTAGGGAGACTAAGATACAGAAGACAGCCCATACACCATTAGCATCTGGGCCTACAGAAATTCCAGTAAAAGAAATCATGAAAACACAGGTGAGTCCCCAGTGCAGGTTGCTCGTTTGATTTGCTGTACATTCCTGTCATTCTTACCATCCACTAATCATTGTTCTCTATTTGTTTCCTGTCCCTGCTCCGGGCTCCTGCCTGGAGCTGTAGTCCAAGCATCACACCCCGATCTCCAGTCCTGTTACTTCGCTGACCTGCCTATCAAGCCAACTGCGTGCCAAGAACCAGACATTCTCTAGGATACATTTTATAGTTACTCTGTTATTTACTACTATCTATCAAAATTCAAATGTCTTAAAGCACATTGTATAATTTCAAGCATTCTATGTAATTCCATCTGCCCAGTGCCGGCCAGAAGCAGATGGGCTCCCCCTCTGAGCCGGGGTCTGCTCAAGGTTTCTTCCTGTAAATTAGGGAGTGTTTCTTTGCCACTGTTGCCTTAGGCTTGCTCTCAGGGGGTCTCAGGCCTGGGAACAATGTAAAGCTGCTTTGTGACAACTTGTGTTGTAAAAAGCGCTATACAAATAAAATAAAATTGAATTGAATTGAACTGAATTGATTTGATTCCTTGCTGGGGCACTGCTGCTGTACCCTTGGGCAAGGTACTATACCCAGAATTGCCTCAGTAATTAATCAGCTGTATAAATGGATGAAATTGTAACCTACATGTATGCAAGTCGCTCTGGAGAATAATGCAGTGAATGCAGCCACACACCTGTGCTGAACGCTTTCAGATCTGTGCAGCATCGGGTGATTCTGCAGCGCCATTTAGAGGCAATATCTCTCTTCCTATTAGTATTCTTCCCAACATAGAGCCTCCCTCTCTCTCTCTCTCTCTCTCTCTCACACACTCCCTCTCTCTCTCTCTCTCCCTCTCCCTCTCTCTCCCTCTCTCTCTCTCTCTCTCACACACACTCCCTCTCTCTCTCTCACACACACACACTCCCTTTCTCTCTCTCTCCCTCTCCCTCTCTCTCTCTCTCTCTCTCACACACACACTCCCTTTCTCTCTCTCTCCCTCTCCCTCTCTCTCTCTCTCTCTCTCTCTCACACACACACACACTCCCTCTCTCTCTCTCCCTCTCCCTCTCTCTCTCTCTCACACACACACACACACTCCCCCTCTCTCTCTCTCTCTCTCTCTCTCTCTCTCTCTCACACACACACTCCCTCTCTCTCTCTCTCTCTCTCTCTCTCACACACACACACACACACACACACACTCCCTCTCTCTCTCGCTCTCTCTCACACACACACTCCCCCTCTCTCTCTCCCTCCCTCTCCCTCTCTCTCTCTCTCACACACACACACACACACACACTCCCTCTCTCTCTCGCTCTCTCTCACACACACACTCCCACTCCCTCCCTCCCTCTCTGTTCAGTTCAATGCAGCTTTATTGGCAGGACAAACCACTAGCAGTGTTGCCAAATGGTGTAATAAATGTTAAATCTAAGTACAGGTATAGAGAGTCAAAACATACATATACATTCAGGAATGTGGGGATATATTATATGTAAGAGGCATATACACATACATACAATTAATCAATGATTACAGCCATAAGTTGAATGTATCTATTTTAATTCCTTCCTCTTTCTGCCCCCTCTCCCCCTCCCCCTTCCTCTCCTCTCTCTCCTTCTCTCCCCCATAAGATAGAGTGGGGCAAAGGGAAGGAGGAGAGAGAGTGAGGGGGAGATAGAGGGGCAGAGGGAGGGGTGAGGCGTTCTGCCTCCACATCAGGGACAGTGAGTGAGTTTACAGCTGGATCAATAGACCTGCTGCTATTGTTAGCACAGCTGCTCTCCTAAAAGAGCTGCTTTCAGCCCTTTCTCCTTCTCTCACTTTCCTCTGCCTCTCTTCCCTTTCTCCTTCCCTCACTTTCCTCTGTCTCTCTTCCCTTTCTCCTTCTCTCACTTTCCTCTGCCTCTCTTCCCTCACTTTCCTCTGTCTCTCTTCCCTGTCTCTCTCCTCGTCTCCCTCTCTCCTGCATGTGTATGGATGATGGACAGCTGTCACTCACTTTCTGTGTGAGGTGTCGGAGCTGCTTGCTGCGGGGGTCTCGGGTGCAGGCGCTCTGGGCGGGGGCCACCACCGTGCACACGCACTTCCTCTCCACGTCCTGAGAGGAGCTGTAGATCTGCCAGCCCTCCTCCGGACTTGGGTACAAAGCCTGCCGAGACAGAGGCACACACACATCGTCAAACATCTAATACACCACGGCATGCACAAACACACACACACACTCACCCACACACACACACACACACAAACATATGCACTGTCAAACATCTAATACAACACAGCACCACACACACACACTGTCAAACAATGAATACACCACGGCCCCACACACACACACACACACACACACTCACACGCACACACCGTTTAACATCTAATACACCACGGCACACACACACACACACACATACACACACCGTCAAACATCTAATACACCAAGGCGCACACACACACACACACACACACACACACACACCGTTTAACATCTAATACACCACGGCACACACACACACACACACACACACACACACACACACACACACACACTGTCAAACATCTAATACACCATGGCCCCACACACACACACACACACACACACACAGTCAAACATCTAATACACCATGGCCCCACACACACACCGTCAAACATCTAATACACCACAGCACACACACACACACACACCGTCAAACATCTAATACACCATGGCACACACACATGCACACACCATCAAACATCTAATAAACCACGGCCCTACCCACACACACACACTCACACACTGTCACTCAAACAACTAACACACTAGCTCTCCTCCTTTCAGAACACACACAGTGTTAGAGTGAGGGGGTTAGAGCTTTGGGGGGGGCAGTGTTGGGGGGGGGGCCCTAATTGGTTTAGACTGAAGACGGAAATTGAGCTGTTCCCCAAAGATTGATGAAGCATCTCTGCTGGTGATCTGGAGATGAGAGATATCACTCTTTTACTAATCCAATCAGAGTCAATGTCATACTGTGTGTGTGTGTGCAGTGCGGTCAGGTCAGGCGCAGTGCAGTCAGGTCAGGCGCAGTACGGTCAGGTCAGGCGCAGTGCAGTGCAGTCAGGCGCAGTGCAGTCAGGCGCAGTGCAGTGCAGTCAGGTGCAGTGCAGTCAGGCGCAGTGCAGTCAGGTGCAGTGCAGTCAGGTGCAGTGCAGTCAGGCGCAGTGCAGTGCAGTCAGGTGCAGTCAGGCGCAGTGCAGTCAGGTGCAGTGCAGTGCAGTCAGGCGCAGTGCAGTCAGGTGCAGTGCAGTGCAGTCAGGTGCAGTGCAGTCAGGCGCAGTACAGTCAGGTGCAGTGCAGTGCAGTCAGGCGCAGTGCAGTGCAGTCAGGCGCAGTGCAGTGCAGTCAGGCGCAGTGCAGTCGGGCGCAGTGCAGTCAAGGGGCAGTGCAGTCAGGCGCAGTGCAGTCGGGTGCAGTCCAGTGCAGTCAGGTGCAGTGCAGTCAGGTACAGTGCAGTCAGGTGCAGTGCAGTGCAGTCAGGCGCAGTGCAGTGCAGTCAGGCGCAGTGCAGTGCAGTCAGGCGCAGTGCAGTCAGGCGCAGTGCAGTCAGGTGCAGTGCAGTCAGGCGCAGTGCAGTCAGGTGCAGTGCAGTCAGGCGCAGTGCAGTGCAGTCAGGCGCAGTGCAGTCAGGTCAGGCGCAGTGCAGTCAGGTTAGGCGCAGTGCAGTCAGGCGCAGTGCAGTCAGGTCAGGCGCAGTGCAGTCAGGCGCAGTGCAGTGCAGTCAGGCGCAGTGCAGTCAGGCGCAGTGCAGTCAGGTCAGGCGCAGTGCAGTCAGGCGCAGTGCAGTCAGGTCAGGCGCAGTGCAGTCAGGCGCAGTGCAGTGCAGTCAGGCGCAGTGCAGTCAGGCGCAGTGCAGTCAGGTCAGGCGCAGTGCAGTGCAGTCGGGCGCAGTGCAGTCAGGCGCAGTGCAGTCAGGTCAGGCGCAGTGCAGTCAGGCGCAGTGCAGTCAGGTGCAGTGCAGTCAGGTGCAGTGCAGTCAGGCGCAGTGCAGTCAGGTCAGGCGCAGTGCAGTCAGGTCAGGCGCAGTGCAGTCAGGCGCAGTGCAGTCAGGTGCAGTGCAGTCAGGCGCAGTGCAGTCAGGTCAGGCGCAGTGCAGTCAGGCGCAGTGCAGTCAGGTCAGGCGCAGTGCAGTGCAGTCGGGCGCAGTGCAGTCAGGCGCAGTGCAGTCAGGTCAGGCGCAGTGCAGTCAGGCGCAGTGCAGTCAGGCGCAGTGCAGTCAGGTCAGGCGCAGTGCAGTCAGGTCAGGCGCAGTGCAGTCAGGTCAGGCGCAGTGCAGTCAGGCGCAGTGCAGTGCAGTCAGGCGCAGTGCAGTCAGGTCAGGCGCAGTGCAGTCAGGTGCTGTAAGGCAGCGGTCCCCGTCCACCGGGCCGTGGACTGGTATCCGCACGTAAAGGATAAATAATTTTATTTTATTTTTTTAAATGAGTAAATTAAAATAATTAAATAAAGTAAAATAAATAATTATATATTAAAATAATTAAGATAATAATAAAATAATAATTATATATATTATATATATTATATATATTATATATGTAATTATATATAATTATAGGCTATTGGTGCAGATCTGTTGGTCCTTTTCTCACCACTCTAATACCTCTGTCACGCCCACAGCAGTTTACAGATTTTGAACTTGAGTAATGCGCGCACCACGAGTTCATCACTTACTACAGTCTGAGTGAGCTGTGCCGCCCGCCGCTGTCCTGGCCAGCCAGCTGAATAAAAATATAAACAAACAGCACTGGAGGGGCTCAGCGACCCTCTGCATCAAAATCAAGGCTGAATATCCGGAGAGTGTAACATTCACGCATGACGTCTCTCAGGGAGAAACGCTGAACTCACACTCCATGTATCAGCAGAAACAGCAATGCTGATTGGCTAGCAGGCAAGGACAATCTTGTGGGTCTGAATGATTGAAAAAGACAAAGGATCTTCACATGAAACCAAGTATAATTAGCCAACTTTGGCTGGATTATTTCTCAGCCAATAATTTAAGATCTAACAGAGATCACCAAGGTCTAATTACCTAATTACAGCTGAACCCTGTCCAGTCCTAAGGGCTAACAGACATCACAGAGATGGATTTAACCAATCACAGCTGGTTATGTTTTGGGGAGCTGTGCAGGGGCGTGGCCACTGGGAATCCCCACGCCTGCTGCCTCCTTCTGATTGGGCGGTCTGGATTGCGCCGCTGGGTCACTACCGTGGAGGAGTTCATCACCAACCCTGGAGGCCGCAGGCCCTGAATGGGCTGCCCTTCACTCAGGCCTGACAGCACAGAACCACAGGGCTGCATGTGGAATAGGCCGGTGGGACCATGCGCGGAATATACCGGCAGCCTTCCTGCCACTGTGGCGTTTCTGATCAGAGGCAGACAAAATCACACCTGTTTCTGATTCATATTTCATTCCAGTGTTTCATCATCAGAGGGGACTTTTCTCAAACAAACCTCTACAGCTGATCTTTCACCTTTAAAAGCGACAGGTTCAATCACGGCGGTGTGAGGAGCTGGGGCTGTCACTCTTTCAGAGCTGTTCATAGGCATGACAACGAATAAAGTGACTACAGACATAAATCTCCCCGCAGTCTCTCTCTGTCTGCAGAGAACTATCAGCCTGACCGCAGCAGTGGCAGCTGATATTAGTTTCTGAACAGAGACAGAGATGTTCTGTACAGAATGGATCCACAGCGTGGATTCTGGGAAAGACAATAAAAAAGCATCTGCCAAATGAATAAACGTAAATAAAAGACTGAAAATTTTGAAACGATAGATATGGAGTAAAAAGATGAACCAGACAACAATACAGAACTTTCAGAAGCAACAGCATACCATGATACTGAGATATTTTATACTCCACTTGTAAATCTACCTAAAAGACACAACATGTAACATGATACTTGCTTAAGATCAATGGCACATAATCAGCTAAATAAATAAATAAAATATTAGAATTTGAATAGTTGCATCTTGCATCTCTCTCTGATTAGCACAGCACCTGGCTCATGAAACATTGCTTGTTTTAAATGAGGTGTTTTGGCTGGGAAGAAGCCTGTGTGTGAGGGTTCTGAGAGACTCATTCCGGGCCCTGGGACCTGCGAAGGCGGACCTGGGACAGCTCACCTCTGCTCTCATGGACTACGCTGGGGGTAGCAGGCATTCCTAAAGAATGTGCGCTGTACCGGGGAGGCTGTTTGAGCAGGAAATGGACAGAGACAGAGGGCACCATTAGAAATAGTTTCAAACAGTTGAACCCCAGCATCACTAGAACGTGTTGCATGCGGTCACAGTGGAGGGGAGAGAGGAGGGGGCAGGACAGACAGATGCCCATAACTTCACTGACTGTAAGAGACACACAGGAGACAGCAACCAAGTGCAGCCTGTGATAGAAATACCAGGAGCGTCATGGCTGCCATCCTCCCTGAGACAAATGTAAAACCTTATAATGCCCTTACAGAGACCAGCACTCTGCACCACTAACACTCTCAGAACTGCAGAGAGACCAGCACTCTGCACCACTAACACTCTCAGACCTGCAGAGAGACCAGCACTCTGCACCACTAACACTCTCAGACCAGCAGAGAGACCAGCACTCTGCACCACTAACACTCTCAGAACTGGAGAGAGACCAGCACTCTGCACCACTAACACTCTCAGACCTGCAGAGAGACCAGCACTCTGCACCACTGACACTCTCAGACCTGCAGAGAGACCAGCACTCTGCACCACTAACACTCTCAGACCAGCAGAGAGACCAGCACTCTGCACCACTAACACTCTCAGACCTGCAGAGAGACCAGCACTCTGCACCACTAACACTCTCAGACCAGCAGAGAGACCAGCACTCTGCACCACTAACACTCTCAGACCTGCATGTATCTCAGCTCCTGAAAGCATGTGTAGTGTGACTGATTCCTGCCGCTGTGGCTCTGTGAATGACGGTGCTGCGCTCTGGGGTTATGGGGCAGAACTCGGCCCCTCCTCTTCCCTCCTCACAGGTTTGCATTGGTAGGTGTGTGGTGGCCCTGCCTCCTCTGCTCCTGCGCAGGGAGTGATTGGGCGCTCATGGCTGTGCCATCACATCATTCTGCTTCAACAGGAAGCAGCTTTCAGCAAACAGACGTGTCTCGCTGGCGCATTACGCTACATTTTCATTGGCTGTCAGGAAGGAAAATGCTAAGGCTAACACTGCTTACAGGAACGCAAACACTAGGGCTATCAGCACTTACAGGAAGGAAAATGCTAAGGCTATCAGCGCTTACAGGAAGGAAAATGCTAAGGCTCAGACTGCTTACAGGAAGGAAAATACTAATGCTAAGACTGCTTACAGGATGGAAAATGCTAAAGCTAACACTGCTTACAGGAACACAAACGCTAAGGCTAAGACTGCTTACAGGAAGGAAAACGCTAAGGTTCACACTGCTTACAGGAAGGAAAACGCTAACGTTAACACTGCTTACAGGAAGGAAAATGCTAAGGTTCACACTGCTCACAGGAAGGAAAATGCTAAGGTTCACACTGCTTACAGGAAGGAAAATGCTAAAGCTAACACTGCTTACAGGAACACAAACGCTAAGGCTAAGACTGCTTACAGGAAGGAAAATGCTAAGGTTCACACTGCTTACAGGAAGGAAAACGCTAACATTAACACTGCTTACAGGAAGGAAAATGTAAACACACTAAATGCATGCTAAGATTGTGTGTAGTGAGAGCTCTGAATGGTAACATGTGTTTTAGGATTGTGTGGTGTGTTTAAGCTTAAGTGTTTAAGCAACGTAACGTAACGTAACATAACATAACATAATGTAACGTACCATAATGTCTGTAATTGTACTGTCCCTGTAATGACCCTCACACACGCACACACACACACACATATGCATGCATGCATGCACACACACACACACACACACACACACACACAGTCTCTCTCATCATCTCATTACAGCTGCCACACTAAGTGTGTGTGAGCACATTGTCTACTGTCTATCTGTGTGTATGTGTGTGTGCTGTATATGTACTAACATTTAACACACACTATCTCTCTCTCACACACACACTCTCACACACACACACACACACACACACATTCACACACACACACACACTATCTCTCACACACACTCACACACACACACACACACACACACACTATCTCTCACACACACTCACACACACACACACACACACACTCTCACACACACAGACACACACACACACATTCACACAAACACACACACGTGCACGCACACACATTCACACTCACTCACAGTAAAGGAGGAGGGCGGTACGCACACTGACGATCTTTTCGGAAGTTCCCCCTTGGGATGCCATGGTGGCGAGGGAGGGCAGAGTCTGGGACATCCAGTTAGTGAGCATGGCCATGGTGCTGAGCACCGCTCCAATCTTCAGCAGCGGGACACTCATCTCTCCATCCAGAGGGTCACACCAGCCCCTCTGAGTGACCTGCCAACACCGCACTCCGACACTGCGCTCCGACACCGTGCTCCCACACCGCGCTCCGACACTGTGCTCCCACACCGCACTCCGACACCGTGCTCCCACACCGCACTCCGACACTGCGCTCCGACACCGTGCTCCCACACTACACTCCGACACCGTGCTCCCACACCGCACTCCGACACCGTGCTCCCACACCGCACTCCGACACCGTGCTCCCACACTGTGCTCCCACACCGCACTCCGACACTGCGCTCCCACACTGTGCTCCCACACCGCACTCCGACACTGCGCTCCGACACCGTGCTCCCACACCGCACTCCGACACTGCGCTCCCACACTGTGCTCCCACACTACACTCCGACACCGTGCTCCCACACCGCGCTCCCACACCGCGCTCCCACACCGCACTCCGACACCGTGCTCCCACACCGCGCTCCCACACCGCGCTCCCACACTGTGCTCCCACACCGCACTCCGACACCGTGCTCCCACACCGCACTCCGACACCGTGCTCCCACACCGCGCTCCCACACCGTGCTCCCACACTGTGCTCCCACACTACACTCCGACACCGTGCTCCCACACCGCACTCCGACACCGTGCTCCCACACCGCGCTCCCACACCGCGCTCCCACACCGCGCTCCCACACCGCGCTCCCACACCGCACTCCCACACCGCGCTCCCACACCGCGCTCCCACACCGCACTCCCACACCGTGCTCCCACACTGCGCTCCGACACTACGCTCTGACACCGTGCTCCCACACCGCGCTCCCACACCGTGCTCCCACACCGCGCTCCAGAGAGAGG
>NC_050601.1:45000-67500 GCF_013368585.1 Megalops cyprinoides | reverse complement strand
GCTGGTTCTGTCTTCTCCCACCAATCATCCTGGCAAAGCCCTGTGTCTGCAGCGATCACTATCAACACAGACATCAGTTCGGCGCCCGCGATTAACCGCCAACAAACAAGGCGGGAAAACACATCTGACAAGTGAAAAATGGGGCTGTTCCCGGGAGAGCCATCAGCCCTCTGTTACACACTCCACGCGGAGTGGAGCCGCACCCTCACAGCCCTCTGTTACACACTCCACGCGGAGTGGAGCCGCACCCTCACAGCCCTCTGTTACACACTCCACGCGGAGTGCCCACGCGGAGTGGAGCCGCACCCTCACAGCCCTCTGTTACACACTCCACGCGGAGTGGAGCCGCACCCTCACAGCCCTCTGTTACACACTCCACGCGGAGTGGAGCCGCACCCTCACAGAGACCGCAGCGCCATGCGAGGCAGCGTTCACACATTCCAACCAACGAGTCACAGTGAGGGAGACTACAGTCCCACACACTGAGAGACTACAACACTACCCCACACACTCAGAGACATCACCTCTATACCACACACTGAGAGACATCACCGCTATACCACACACTGAGAGACTACAACATTACCCCACACACTGAGAGACCACACCGCTATACCACACACTGAGAAACTACCCCACTACCCCACACACTGAGAAACTACCCCACTACCCCACACACTGAGAAACTACCCCACTACCCCACACACTGAGAAACTACCCCACTACCCCACATACTGAGAGACTACACCTCTACCCCACATACTGAGAGACTACACCTCTACCCCACATACTGAGAGACTACACCTCTACACCACACACTGAGAGACTACACCTCTACCTGACTCATTAAGAGAGACAGTACTCCTGTCCCTACATGCTGAGAGAGACTACACTCCTGTTCCAATACACTGAGAGAGACTGTAGGTTGTTATTCATTATGAATGTCAGTGCTTGTAAAGGGAAACTACTTGCTCCTTTTGTTCAGGAAAAAATATGAATTATCATGTCACAATTGCCAAGAGATTCAGTTTTTATTAATGCATGTGAAATACAGACAGACTCAGGTACCAAGCGTAAGAAGCAAGGACTCTAACTAGCTAGCTGCAAGCTGGGAACAGCGCTGCACTTTGTAGTTAATACCTCACAGTTTAAGGTGATATATGTACATGCAGGTGTTATGGGGGTGCTTAGGGGTGCATTGCACCCCCAGACAGACCTCAGAGCACCCCCAGTTGTCTCCTTATATCCCGATGTCTACATAGTATTTATTACATGTGAAATTGTGAATAAAATTGTTGTGCCCCCCTGTGGATTGCAATTGCACGCCTCTGTATCTTCTCCTGGTGCCCAGTCTGTGTGCATGTCTTAATATCAAACTGTGGGCAAAGTCATTTAATCTGTGAGTCAAGTTCAAGTCAAAGGGCTGTCATCCACACCCCACAGATAACACACTTTACTCATTCTGTTTGCATTGTTACATCCCAGACCCCCACATTGCTGGAGGACCTCATTTCTGAAAACGCCCAGGGGTCCAGAATCGCTCAGAGGCCTCCTCCATCTCCTCACAGGTGTGGCTGAGTTCCTCCCTGTTCTCTCCTCAGTAGTGTCCGTCTCCGGCTCCACACTGTGCCTGCATTGATTTACTGGCATTGCCCTAATTAAACACAATCTGTTTGAGAGCTTAATCAGCCAGGAGTGTGTGTGCCATTCACAGTGACTGAGAAAGAGGAGTAATTACTCAGACACTCTTTAACAAGGGTGACATAACAACAGCTCAAGCTTCACCCTCCCTGCTGCTCTCTCCTTTTCTCTCCTACCTCCCTCTCTCTGTCTCCGTATTCAAGTCAATCTTACTGGCAGGACAAGCCGAATCAGTGCTTGCAGGAGCAATAATAGTATGAAATGGACCTATAATGTTCTCTTACATTCACTTTGCAGATGTACAGGATAAGCACAGATAACATAAACTACATTATTGCCATTTACCAGAGAGACTTACATAGGTTACAATTTTCCATGTTTACATTTATAAAGCTGGACATTTACTGAGGCATTTCTGAGTTAAGTGCCTTGCCCAAGGGTACAGTGGCAGTGCCCCAGCGGGGGAATCAGACCTGCAAACTTTCAATTACAAACCCTACTCCTTACCACTGCACCACTCTGCTGACCAAAAATTGCTTAGAGATGCCACAAAAAATTGGTTAGAAATGCCCTACATTTGTATTGTCCAAAGGAATTCCCAATGTACAAACACAAAGGGCATTTAACGAAACCGCATGGCATGTTGTAAAAAACAAGCAGGACACGTTCATGATTCAACACGTCGCATGAAACGGTACATCCTGTGTGTGGGGTCTAATGATGGAATGAAGATGAGGGGGAGCTGAACCCTGCATGCCTGCTAGGCTAACACCAGCATTTTAACACAGATGTGAACCGTCACTGTTAACCAGTGGAGGAAGTGCAGGTTGGGTGAAATGTGGGAGAATTTGGGGACGTTGTGGACCAGCCAAGCAGCATCACCCTGAATGAGCTGCAGGGGTTTGATCGCACCTGCAGGGAGGCAGTGAGCAGGGAGATACAGGAGTCCACAGGTGGTGGTGAGGAGGGGGGACTCTCACACTCACACTCAAACACACATACTCACTCACTCACACACATGCACACAGACACACACACTCTCATACACTGACACACACACACACACACACACACATGCACGCACACACACACACACACACGCACGCAGGCACACACTCTCATACACTGACACACACACACACACATGCACGCACACACACACACACACACACGCACGCAGGCACACACTCTCATACACTGACACACACACACACACACATGCACGCACACACACATACACACACACACACACACACACACACACACACACACACACACACACACACACACACACACACACACACACTCACACACAACATACACCACACACATACATAACATAGATAGAGGGATAGAGACAGACAGAGAAATAGAGAGAGACAAATGTGTACATTTCTCATGCCAATAAAGCACATTGACTTGACATTGAATTGAGAGAGTGAGAGGGATGGAGAGAGGGACAGGGAGAGAGAGAGATCAGGAGCAAGAGAGAGCACAGCTCCCTTGGGTGCTACAGTGATACAGGGACAGCGAGTGTTAGCTATACAGGAAACATACATTGATCAGTATTAATTGCTGGCAGTATTATTATTGTTAGTAATAAATTGTTACACAGCTGATCTGACTCTCCCTTCCTTCCCTTTGTTGAATGTGTTTTTCTACAATACCTGGCCTTTGTCATTCCAGTAACGCTGATCTGAATTTAAATTTCAATATGAGAGAGGAGAAGCACCCAGGTCTTTTTTGGTAAAAGAGAATTCTCAGTAAACGTGTCCACGTAAATAAAGGCAAAATAAAACATGTGAGGGGGAGAGGGAAAGAGCATCTGACAAGGACCGTCACAAAACAATGGAGACAAGACAGCCACTGACGTGAAAACACATAAATAAAAGATCTCACTTGCCGCCATCTCTTTCTCTATATACACACATAAATAAAAGATTCCTCCCCCCTCCATCACCGTCTCCTGTTCCGCAAAATCAGAGTGATTCGGCAGTGAGTTCAGTTCCTGCGGGGGGAGAGGACACTCCACAGCATATGCAGACAGGAAAGATGAGGTTTTTGTTTTTTTTTAAACTGGATATTTTGGGAAACAAAACAAAGAAGAAAATGTGAAAAAGTGTGTGTAGTGGAGTATTAAAGTCTGTAGTGGGGTATTAGTGTGTGTAGTGGGGTATTGGTGTGTGTAGTGGGGTATTGGTGTGTGCAGTGGGGTATTGGTGTGTGCAGTGAGGTATTGGTGTGTGTAGTGGGGTATTGGTGTGTGTAGTAGGGTATTGGTGTGTGCAGTGGGGTATTGGTGTGTGCAGTGAGGTATTGGTGTGTGTAGTGGGGTATTGGTGTGTGTAGTAGGGTATTGGTGTGTGCAGTGGGGTATTGGTGTGTGCAGTGGGGTATTGGTGTGTGTAGTAGGGTATTGGTGTGTGCAGTGGGGTATTGGTGTGTGCAGTGGGGTATTGGTGTGTGAAGTGAGGTATTGGTGTGTGCAGTGAGGTATTGGTGCGTGCAGTGGGGTAAACTGCACATTTTAAGTATTTAGTGTGATGCAACAGCGCAGCGGGTCACCAGCATGTGAGACAGTGTGAAAACAGCTCTGTATTTAGGAGAGAAACGCTGGGCTGTGGTCATATTTATTCTCCAGCCCTCTGCAAAGAAAGGCACTCCGCTGAGCTCGTTAATGATTCAGCGCATGGAGGAGATGAAGGTCATGCAGGAGACAGGCAGGGGGTGTGCACTGCGCTGCCAACAGACAGAGAAACACACAGCAACGCGTCCACTCACAATCCTGAGACCTGCCACAGTAACACACACGGCCGCGTTACTGCGTTAGACCTGAGTTACTGCGTTAGACCTGTGTTACTGCGTTAGACCTGAGTTACTGCGTTAGACCTGTGTTACTGCGTTAGACCTGTGTTACTGCGTTAGAACTGTGTTACTGCATTAGCCCTGTGTTACTGCGTCAGACCTGAGTTACTGCATTAGACCTGTGTTACTGTGTTAGACCTGAGTTACTGTGTTAGACCTGAGTTACTGCGTTAGACCTGTGTTACTGCGTTAGACCTGTGTTACTGCATTAACCCTGAGTTACCGTGTTAGACCTGAGTTACTGCGTTAGACCTGTGTTACTGCATCAGACCTGAGTTACTGCGTTAGACCTGTGTTACTGTGTTAGACCTGAGTTACCGTGTTAACCCTGTGTCACTGTGTTAGACCTGTGTTACTTCCTTAGACCTGTGTTACTGCGTCAGTGTGGGGATTAGTGATCAGGGAAACAGAGATGACCAGCCTTGCCTGCAGCCTCGATCGGGCACTGCTTCCTGAGTGCTATGTGTCAGCCCATCCGAAGAAGAGATAATTCAAACTACATATAACAAAACGTTGGACAGTTCCCAAACCCACCACCACCTAAATGGTAAAAAGAGCTCTGCATCACCCTAAGACCCGGTGCCACCCCCTCACACACCACAATCCCAGCATCCCGTAGCCCAAACAGCTTTCCTCTCCGCTGAGCTACAGCAGCATGGTAAATCTGAACTCCATCCCGTAGCCCAAACAGCTTTCCTCTCCGCTGAGCTACAGCAGCATGGTAAATCTGAACTCCATCCCGTAGCCCAGCTTTCCTCTCCGCTGAGCTACAGCAGCATGGTAAATCTGAACTCCATCCCGTAGCCCAAACAGCTTTCCTCTCCGCTGAGCTACAGCAGCATGGTAAATCTGAACTCCATGGCGCTGCTCAGATTAGCACATGCTGCCATGTACGTGCCGACGCCCTGGCTGGCAGCTGTGTGCCCGCCTCGCTGCCTGGGAGCCCCGCTCGGCATTGTGGGTCTTTAACAAACACATGCTGCAAGCTAGAGAGAGGATCTGTCTCATTAAAGCTTGATGAATATTTAACACGTGTCTGCGAAGCTGCAGGGAAAAGAGTAAATATTTCAGATATGCTGTGGTGTCCCTGACACATGAGAGATGTACTAGCAGAATCCATCAATTGTTAATGTGGGCTGTGTATTGCCGGGAGGGGGTGGGGCATTCCGTATAAATCTCTAAATTTACACTTTCAACAGTTTATCCCACGTGACCAATTATGGGCTGTTTGCGGGGAAATGGTGACACTGACAGCCGGATTATTCCCCGCACTGCAGCGGCTATAGAGGAGGTGCCGCTGCCCTCGTTAGCCACCACCCTCGTTAGCCACCGCCCTCGTTAGCTGCTGTGCTGCTGCCCGGCATCACCAAACCCTCTGGCAGGCACCGCCAAAGCTTCACTTGGGCGGGATGCAGTCTCATGGTGTTTCACACCATCACAGAAGAGGAAACTCTACAAACTCCTTCCAGAGTCGTGGGGTCTGAGGTGATTGCTGTATCTGAGGGCTAAAGAGACACCTCACTTTTGCCTCGGGTGAGCAGCTGCAGTGCTGTGCTGGATATTTTCCTTCATTCAGACTCAGTGACAGTGATGCTCAGGTTAGGTCTGAACTCTCCCTGTTTGGAAGCTTTCACATCATACTGCTCTGTCTGACCTTGAGCATTGCAGTCTTCAGCCTTCAACATTTTGCCTTACCTGAGCCCAAGGTTAGCCTCACCTGACTCTGAGGTAGATGTAATCACAGTGATGTAGTCCTGCATATATGAAAGCTAATGGGAAACAACCATTGCCCGTTTATATAAAATTCACTTTTTCTGCACAATTAACACATTGAGCTACTTCTCAAGTATTTGACAGCTATGAGATCTGTCCAACACAGGGTGGTCTACAGGAGCATACACTTTTAGCATTATGTTCATGTGAAAAATATCCAGAAAAACATGCACCCTGAAAATCTTACAAAGATAGCTAATTTAGAGAGATCACGAAACACTCATTTGATAGCAAAGTTATAAGGATAGAACAGCTATAGATACAGTTGTCACATAAAGGCTCATATCATAAGACACAGTATCCAGTATTAGACAGGGTTTTAAGGGTTTGCCTTGATTAACAGGATACTCTCTGGCTGTAAACACTACGACTTCACAGAATCCTGTATCTGGAAGGACAACGGCCATGCGGGCGATAGATGTGCGGGCAGGAGACATATAGGGCCTCTGTATGACACTAAAGCAGTAGCACTTGGTGCTGCATATCGCACTGTATCATTTCAGTACCGCGTGAAATTGTTTTAAATAAGACAACAGGAGAAACTCCCCTCCCCGTGACAGTACAGCCAGCTTTTAATTCACCATGGCACTGGGTAACCATGGCAACGAAGCAGCAACAACCTTCGCTCGGACATCGCAACACCCTCTCATTGCGTCTCACTGTTCAGGCCAAATAATGATGTATCCGGCCATGAGTCAGTGGCTACCGCACAACCGATTATTGCTGTTTACCGAATAGATGCAAATGTTTCAGCATCGCTAACATGTTCGACGTTACGTTAATGTGCTAATGCAAAAGTATTCTGTTCATTTAACTTTCATGGCATTCACGCCAGTAAACTCGACTTTTTCTATTACTTCCAGCACTAGCATTTCATTTCCCTCGCGCGCATGGTGTAGTGGCTCCGGCTGGCTGAATCCAACAAAGTTGCAAACACTTGTTTCCAGAGTGAAGCCGTGTCACCCACCAGCTCGGGGTGCCTCGGGAAACGGATTCTTTACACCCCGCAATAAACACGGACACGCGTGTTCAGAGACATACATCGTTAGTAGATGTGTGCACGCGCTGTCATCGCGGCCACTCGCGATCGTCCCACTGCACGTGCTGGAGCGTTTTATTAGCGCTGCGTGGGGCTTTGACACCCTGCAGCGAATCTGTCTTTTCCTCCATAACTTTACAGACAAACACCATCAAAAACACGGGCCGCTATGATCCTCATCTCTCAACGCGCTCCTGTCCCGCACAGATCATAATGAAATCAAGCGTCCCGTTGGCTTTCGCACCTTTAGTACAAAAACAATTTAAAACAGGCGTGAGAATTGTTTTTCATAATTAAGCATTTTTCTTAAGACAAACGCTGCACCTTATTGTGAACCTGTGCTAAGTATGATTTTTTAAGCTTATAAATGAAAAACTCCTAACACTATCGTCGTGAACGCGAACAGCCCCTTGGATTTTCCCTCAATATGAAATGTAGCCAGCAACTGTCTGCGGGTACTAGCGAACAAATCAGTCAATAGCGAGAAATAGCTTTGCGTGTCTTACCTCACAGGGCAGGAACGATAACATCAGCAGCAGGAAAATGGCACTAAAAAGATGCATCCTGTCCGATACAACACGGTTCTGCGGAACACGAGCTCCGCCGTGGATCCTGTTTCACCGAACCGTTTCGGGGCGGTTTCCCGAACCAGATCCTTCGGTCCTTAAGATTGGAGAGCGATTCTGTCCGTGTGTTGTCGAATGTGCATAAGCAGCGATATCGCTCATCGGTCCCCGGCCGTGGATTGGGACAGTGATCGGACTGTTATTTTAGCTTCACAGGCAAAATTATATCGCATCTGTGAAAAACAGTAGTTTATACGATTGGATAGTTGTACTTTTCGGTGTGAAAATGAGTTCTGTCCCAAGCTGCCGGGTGTCGCCTTTTTATCACAATCCGAAATCCAGAGGTGGCATTGAACATAAAGATGTAGAGAGAAAGAGAGGGAGAGAGAGGTAGGGAGAGGGAGAGAGAGAATCGCAGTGGTTGGAAGGTTTTCAGTCAGTTGCATTTGCGGTACTCTGACACTGGGGGCAGCACATCTGGTGTTTCAGACGCGACGCCGTGGCCCGTTTCGTAAAGATACCGTGTGTGTGTTGGACTGACGGAAAGACCGTTTTCCTTTGAGAAACTGATTTCTACTGTCACGTCAAACACGAGAATGGCGGTGTTTTACGGAGCAGCGCTGTAATCACTCGTTTGGCTATCTGCAGTGCCCCGATGACCACAAATAAGTTGCTTGCTGAGTGAAACAGTAATCAATCCGTTTACTGAGGCTGAAAAGCCAGGGATCTAGCCGACACGCTTTTGATGATTAATAAAACTATCCGCATGCCAAATGTCTTATTGTAATTTAAGTGAAATGCTGATATGCAACTCCACACCGCTACTGAGACATTCTTATCAGAAGGTACACATAAAAGATGAACTCGTTCAAAAGCCTGTATAATGAAATTGTGAAAATAACCACGAACCATGACCTATAATTTCCCCGTCTCCTCTCCACCTGAAGTGAACGTCTCTGGAAGATGCTGATGTCACTGAAAAAATCTTTCCTCGATTCACTGTCATCCTCCTTTGGAACAGCAGTAAAACAAGCCGTTATTAACTCGGCTGAATCGGAGCTGCGAGCGGCATTGCTCCTTAATAGGAGACAAGTGGTAAATTAGCAAGCACAATAGCTGGTAAATAGTCAACTATTAAAATAAGTAAATAATCACAATGATGCATACCCTCTCCTGCAGGCTGTTATTAGCCTACTTTAGTCGTGGGTATGAAGCTAGCAAAGTCACCTAGCAAGCTACTTAACATCTGAGTTAACTCAGTGTGAGTCAAGGCCAGGGCAGGAGTGGGTGGCTGATGTGGTGAGAGTCTGGTGTGCACTGTCGCTGCGGTAACACCTGTTTTCGGTGTGAATTTTGAAAGGTTTGTGAACACTGCTGGAGACAGATCCCTCTCCCCGCTGCTCGTAGGGTTACACTTTCAGAGCCTCATGGTAACCATGGAGATGGAGGCCAGGTGCACCAATCATGGGGACGGTTTCTGTAGTGCGATGGAGCCAAACATCAGAGGAACGGATCAGAGGGTTCCCCACAGGGACGAAATCATGCAGTTTCATCAGTCAAACTACACCTTCACACACACACAGACACACACAGACACACACAGACACACACAGACACTCACTCACTCACTCACTCACTCACTCACTCACTCACTCACTCACTCACTCACTCACTCACTCACTCACACAAGAGAGCCAATGCAGAGGCCTTACGTACTAAGACCCAATGCAGAGGTGTTACGCACTGAGACCCAGTGCAGAGGCGTTACGCACTGAGAGAGAGCCAATGTGGAGGCTGTTTGTGAAGCTGCTGTTCTGCCCGCTCGGCTCTCTGCTTGCACACTGCTTGTGTGAGAGAGAGAATTAAAGAGCAGTTTTGTGTAATTAAGCTGACTGGAGTGATGTCAGTGCTGAAGCAGCAGTCATTACACCTTGTTATGAACTCAAACACTCCAAAGCCTTCCTCATGCTTCCATAACAGCCTGGAACCTGCTCCAAACTCATTTAATTACTGCCTCTGCTTTCCTCTGTTCTTCCTGAAGACCTGTGTGGCTGCCTACCTGTCTGTTCCACAATCATTTTACATCCCCTACAGTCACAAATACTTCTGTTTAAAAATGTTAAATAACTGGAGCAGAGAGCGTTATTGCAGTGTGTGTGTGTATGTGTTTGTGTGTGAGCAGCAGTGTATGTATACACTCCTTTATTCAGCTACAGCAGCAGGAATAAACACACCCAGCCCCTGTCACACCCTGACACACCCCTGCCACGCCCAGGCACACCCCTGTCACACCCTGACACACCCCAGCTACGCCCAGGCACACCCCGGTTTTTTCTCCGTTTTCTTCCCCCAAACCCCCTCTTTCCCCTCTGTCTGTCTCTCCCTCTCTCTCTTTCTCTCTTTCTCTCCTACTCTCTCCCTCACTTAACTCAATCCAATTCAAATGAGCTTCACTGGCGTGATAGCAAACTCCTGTGCAGCTATAATGGAGGGCATTGAAAAAGATTCTGAAAATTAGTGAGTGTTTTAGTGATGATAATGATGATGATAATGACACAAGAGTCCCAATAAAACAATGAAAAATTAAAAATTGTCTCTCTTCTCTCAGTCTCTTACACAGGTCCTTGCTCTGCCAGGGCCAGAGTTAGGAAAGGTATTTTTGTGTTAATGATAGAGGATAAAAACTCACTGAGACCCTGCTGACTGAGACTATGCTGAGACCCTGCTGACTGAGACTCTGCTGAGACCCTGCTGACTGAGACTCTGCTGAGACCCTGCTGACTGAGACTCTGCTGAGACCCTGCTGACTGAGAATATGCTGAGACCCTGCTGACTGAGACTCTGCTGAGACCCTGCTGACTGAGACTCTGCTGAGACCCTGCTGACTGAGACTTCACTGCTACTCTCATTACTGCCAGGATCACTGGACTTTCATCTCGCTGGGAGACACCTGGGAATTTCCCACAACAGGCCTTTTGATGTCCACCAGAGCAGGGCCTGTCTATTGTTTGCCTAGTGCTGTTCTTACTTACTCAGCTAGCCTGGAAAAAGCCAGACTCTGTGCTATATTATCCTCTATGCCAGCGTTTCTCAACCCTCTCCTGGAGGCCCCACTGCCCTGCATGTTTTAGATCAGTGTTTCTCAACCCTCTCCTGCAGGAGCCCCTGCCCTGCATGTTTTAGATCTCTCCTTGCTCCAACACAGCTGATTCAAATGATCAGTTTGTTATTCAGCAGCTTCAGGAGTTCATAACGAGTTGATCATTTGAATCAGCTGTGTTGGAGCAAGGAGAGATCTAAAACATGCAGGGCAGGGGGGCCTCCAGGAGAGGGTTGAGAAACGCTGCTCTATGCTGCCGAGAGGCTGTTTTCCAGCAGCATCTTCTGTTAATATTTACATAGATTTCAAGCTCATCTAAGGCTGGTACGATCATAGAGGAGATATGGAAAGTTCAGAGTGAGCATTGTAATACAATACAGTAATTACAACAGTTAGAAATTAATTGAGCGTGGAGTGAAAAGTGTTTTTGTACTGTGTTATGAAACTAGTTGTTCATTTTGCAGGCCAATTGATGGGTTAGCTTTAGATGCTGTGTGTAATATAGTGTATTATAGCAACATAGAGGGTATGAGTGATTGCTTTCAGGGTATAATTTAACCTGAACTGAATGGAATTGGAAAGTAGACCAGTGATTTGTCAACTAAAACTAAGGAGATTGAAATGAATCTAAATGTGACCAAGCCTAATATGTGTTTTTGTCAAAAGACTAAGACTGACGGTAAATTTAGTCAGGTGTGCCTCTGTGTGTGTATATGCATTTAAGAGGTGTGTGAATGTAAGTGTGTCAGAAAGCATCATTTTTCCATCTATGAAACATTGCATATATCAGGCCTCTCCTCTCTTTCTTTCAGGTGAAATTAGGTATGAATTGCTGTCTGTAAAATAACTCACCTTGTGCATTTTGGTGGCTGGAGTTCCTCTCACAGCTACAGGTACTCAAGAATACTGCTATCAGAGTCCTCACCTGTAACAAAGACCACCTTAGTCCTGTTCTTTCAACCCCCAAAGGCCCTTTAAAATCCAACAGTTTCACCGCTAATTTGAAAATCTTCCCTGTCCCATACAGAGCTGTTGGGACCACAGTGTGTGGTGTCCTGTCTGAGGGAGACGGGCAGGGCCTGTCGCTGTGCCTCCTGTCTGAGGGACACGGGCAGGGCCTGTCGCTGTGCCTCCTGTCTGAGGGACACGGGCAGGGCCTGTCGCTGTGCGTCCTGTCTGAGGGAGAGAGCAGGGCCTGTCGCTGTGCATCCTGTCTGAGGGAGAGAGCAGGGCCTGACGCTGTGCCTCCTGTCTGAGGGACACGGGCAGGGCCTGTCGCTGTGCGTCCTGTCTGAGGGAGGTGGGCCTGTCGCTGTGCCTCCTGTCTGAGGGAGGTGGGCCTGTCGCTGTGCCTCCTGTCTGAGGGAGGTGGGCCTGTCGCTGTGCCTCCTGTCTGAGGGAGACGGGCAGGGCCTGTCGCTGTGCGTCCTGTCTGAGGGAGACGGGCAGGGCCTGTCACTGTGCGTCCTGTCTGAGGGAGACGGGCAGGGCCTGTCGCTGTGCCTCCTGTCTGAGGGAGACGGGCCTGTCGCTGTGCCTCCTGTCTGAGGGAGGTGGGCCTGTCGCTGTGCATCCTGTCTGAGGGAGAGAGCAGGGCCTGACGCTGTGCCTCCTGTCTGAGGGAGAGAGCAGGGCCTGACGCTGTGCCTCCTGTCTGAGGGAGAGAGCAGGGCCTGTCGCTGTGCGTCCTGTCTGAGGGAGACGGACAGGGCCTGTCGCTGTGCGTCCTGTCTGAGGGAGACGGACAGGGCCTGTCGCTGTGCGTCCTGTCTGAGGGACACGGGCAGGGTCTGTCGCTGTGCGTCCTGTCTGAGGGAGGTGGGCCTGTCGCTGTGCCTCCTGTCTGAGGGAGAGAGCAGGGCCTGTCACTGTGCCTCCTGTCTGAGGGAGACGGACAGGGCCTGTCGCTGTGCGTCCTGTCTGAGGGACACGGGCAGGGTCTGTCGCTGTGCGTCCTGTCTGAGGGAGGTGGGCCTGTCGCTGTGCGTCCTGTCTGAGGGAGACGGGCCTGTCGCTGTGCCTCCTGTCTGAGGGAGGTGGGCCTGTCGCTGTGCGTCCTGTCTGAGGGAGACGGGCAGGGCCTGTCGCTGTGCCTCCTGTCTGAGGGAGACGGGCAGGGCCTGTCGCTGTGCCTCCTGTCTGAGGGAGACGGGCAGGGCCTGTCGCTGTGCCTCCTGTCTGAGGGAGAGGGCAGGGCCTGTCGCTGTGCGTCCTGTCTGAGGGAGGTGGGCAGGGCCTGTCGCTGTGCCTCCTGTCTGAGGGAGGTGGGCCTGTCGCTGTGCGTCCTGTCTGAGGGAGACGGGCAGGGCCTGTCACTGTGCCTCCTGTCTGAGAGAGGTGGGCCTGTCGCTGTGCGTCCTGTCTGAGGGAGGTGGGCCTGTCGCTGTGCGTCCTGTCTGAGGGAGGTGGGCCTGTCGCTGTGCCTCCTGTCTGAGGGAGGTGGGCCTGTCGCTGTGCGTCCTGTCTGAGGGAGAGGGCAGGGCCTGTCGCTGTGCGTCCTGTCTGAGGGAGGTGGGCCTGTCGCTGTGCCTCCTGTCTGAGGGAGGTGGGCCTGTCGCTGTGCCTCCTGTCTGAGGGAGACGGGCAGGGCCTGTCGCTGTGCCTCCTGTCTGAGGGAGGTGGGCCTGTCGCTGTGCCTCCTGTCTGAGGGAGACGGGCCTGTCGCTGTGCCTCCTGTCTGAGCGAGGTGGGCCTGTCGCTGTGCCTCCTGTCTGAGGGAGGTGGGCCTGTCGCTGTGCCTCCTGTCTGAGGGAGGTGGGCCTGTCGCTGTGCCTCCTGTCTGAGGGAGACGGGCAGGGCCTGTCGCTGTGCCTCCTGTCTGAGGGAGGTGGGCCTGTCGCTGTGCCTCCTGTCTGAGGGAGACGGGCCTGTCGCTGTGCCTCCTGTCTGAGGGAGGTGGGCCTGTCGCTGTGCCTCCTGTCTGAGGGAGGTGGGCCTGTCGCTGTGCATCCTGTCTGAGGGAGACGGGCAGGGCCTGTCGCTGTGCCTCCTGTCTGAGGGAGGTGGGCCTGTCGCTGTGCCTCCTGTCTGAGGGAGACGGGCCTGTCGCTGTGCCTCCTGTCTGAGGGAGGTGGGCCTGTCGCTGTGCCTCCTGTCTGAGGGAGGTGGGCCTGTCGCTGTGCGTCCTGTCTGAGGGAGAGAGCAGGGAGAGAGAGACACTGTGTGTGTGTGTGTGAGATGTGAGTTTGTCTCAGTGTTGCAGTGAAATGTTCTCGAAGGTTAGAGGTTTAGAGCAAGGGACAGAGAGAGAGGGAGGAAAAGAATGTGAGGGAGAAGGTGTAGAGAGAGAGAAGGGAGTTGGGATTGTTGTTGAAAGCAGTGTTCAGTGCCATGTGGGACAGAATGTGCTGTGGCCTACAGAGGTCGCAGTTGAGCGCCAGGGAGAAAGCTGTCTCAGCCTCCTGCAGTGATGAGCTCTGTGATGCTGCCTCAGAGAAATCCATTCAGCACAGGGAGATCCACTCAGCAGAGAAATCCACTCAGCACAGGGAGATCCACTCAGCAGAGAAATCCACTCAGCACAGGGAGATCCACTCAGCAGAGAAATCCACTCAGCACAGAGAGATCCACTCAGCACAGCAAAATCCACTCAGCACAGAGAGATCCACTCAGCAGAGAAATCCACTCAGCACAGGGAGATCCACTCAGCACAGCAAAATCCACTCAGAGGGGGAGACATGAAAGGAGGAGAGGAAGAGAGAGAGAGAGGGAGAGGGAGAGAGAGCGAGAGAGAGGGAGAGGGAGAGGAAGAGAGAGAGAGGGAGAGAGAGAAGGAGAAAGAGAGAGGGAGAGAGGGGGAGAGAGAGAGAGGGAGAGAGCGAGGGGGGGAGAGAGAGAGATAGAGACACGCAGAGAGAGGGAGGGAGAGGGAGAGGGAGAGAGGGAGAGAGAGGGAGAGAGGGAGAGAGAGAGGAAGAGAGAGAGAGGGAGAGAGAGAAGGAGAGAGAGAGAGAGATGAAGAGAGAGAGAGAGAGGGAGAGAGAGAGAGAGAGGGAGAGGGATGGAGACTGACAGACCTTTAGTTTGTATGCAGGAAATGTCTCAGGAATAATCCTTGTGCAGGTGTGTACTTTATTCAAGAATATTTTATTTCATTCAATCTTCACTTTTCACAAATACAACTTTTTCATTCAGACAACAAATATGTTTTTGTTGTGGTTCTTAAAGAATAACTGTACAGTATATAAAATCAGTACCACAGGCTCTATACACTTTGGAGGAGAGAACGGTGAGGACGGGAGGGGCAGCAGGAGAGAATCTGGCAAAACCTCATACTGCATATAGTGACGGAGATTACAGCCTGTAACCTGTGTGACAGTGATTACAGCCTGTAACCTGTGTGACAGTGATTACAGCCTGTAACCTGTGTGACAGTGATTACAGCCTGTAACCTGTGTGACGGAGATTACAGCCTGTAACCTGTGTGACAGTGATTACAGCCTGTAACCTGTGTGACGGAGATTACAGCCTGTAACCTGTGTGACGGAGATTACAGCCTGTGACCTGTGTGATGGAGATTACAGCCTGTAACCTGTGTGACACTGGTTACAGCCTATTACCTGCATGATAGTGGTTACAGCCTGTTAAAACAGAACAAATGGAGTGATTGTATTGTGACAGTGGATGCCTGCTGACTGCTTTCTCTGATTCTCCTGGTATAGAAGCTCTACAAATAAATATGTGCTTCTGAGCTGAATGGTTCTGTCCCAACGCTTTGCTTTGCATTCAGAAATGTCCTCGTTTCTCAATCTCTGGGATTGTTTCCTTCCCAGAATGCACCATCTCCCAGCCTCTCCCCTCCCTCTCCTCTCATCTTGTCTCCCCCAAAACAACAAAAAATTAAGTGAAACAAATTTAAAAAAATGTTTTCTTTAGCACCATCGCTGAGTAAGACATACACACAAACAAAACAAAAGACAACAAAAAACATGTGAGGTTAGAATAGAGTACAGCGTGTGAGGCCCTGCAGGGACCGCTGAGGCCCTGCAGGGACCGCTGAAACAGGAGCGTACCAGGCGGTCAGGAGGCCCTGCAGGGACCGCTGAAACAGGAGCGTACGAGGCGGTCAGGAGGCCCTGCAGGGACCGCTGAAACAGGAGCGTACCAGGCGGTCAGGAGGCCCTGCAGGGACCGCTGAAACAGGAGCGTACCAGGCGGTCAGGAGGCCCTGCAGGGACCGCTGAAACAGGAGCGTACGAGGCGGTCAGGAGGCCCTGCAGGGACCGCTGAAACAGGAGCGTACGAGACGGTCAGGAGGCCCTGCAGGGACCGCTGAAACAGGAGCGTACCAGGCGGTCAGGAGGCCCTGCAGGGACCGCTGAAACAGGAGCGTACGAGACGGTCAGGAGGCCCTGCAGGGACTGCTGAAACAGGAGCGTACCAGGCGGTCAGCAGGGACCGCTGAAACAGGAGCGTACGAGGCGGTCAGGAAGAGTGGCCGAAAGGGAAGCACCGTCACACCACGACAACGCAGGCAACAGACCAGACGCACCCGCAATAAGCTCTCATCGGGAATGCTAAAGGCACCAATCACAATCAGCTTAACAGGTCATATGACTAGCAGTGTTAAATGGACCAATCGCAATCAGTATGCCATATGATTGTTAGAAAAGCTTTTACATTTTCACCAGTAAATGGTATTGTCTAAAATATTTGTATTCTTCACTAAAACATGTTTCAGATAATCTTTATTACAGAAGTTCTCTTCAGTTATGTACCAGAATCAACGTTTTTTGATTTTGCATCACAAATGGCTGTATTTACATAAGCTGTTAGAGTCCATATCTGACAAACATCAGTGGTCTTCCCCCTTTCCTGTACATTAAAATCACCGCTGAGAACAAACTGTCACTTTCCCTGCAACTGCTGCCATAATGGAGAGTCATGTGATGTTGCAACTAGCATGAAAGCACCAAGGAAACACAGAGAGAAGCATTTGCATTGGAGACCACGGCCCCCACCTTGTGGGCGAAGACTGATCTGCACACTCTCGTGTACCACATGTGAGGAAATGACGTCTCCTACAGGTGACACTCTGAGGGACAGGAGAGGTGACAGTCTTTGTGTTTCTGTGACAGAGCTTTGTGTTTCTGTGATGGAGCTCACCTTCTCTATTCTAACGCATTTCACATCAAAGACAATATGTGAGAACAGATACATTAGACACAAAACAGAAGTGAAATGATAATCTGCGGATTTCCCTTTACGAAACGCACCTCTTCCGCCTGGCTGGATTCCTCCAGTCTCCATAGTTCTATTGCTCAAGGGATCAAGGAAACTTGAGTCCCACTGGATGTTCGAAAGTCATTAAAATACCACAAACCCACCACAAATTCAAAAAATACATATAAATATTTCTTGTGGCAATGGTCAGTCTCATTTCTGTTGTTGCAGAGAGGATGTGCAGGCCTGTCTCCAGCAGGAAGTTAACCGTTGAAACAGACGGGCCCCACCTGGAAGCCAAACTTCTGGTTGCTGTTCCCGAAGTCTGTGACGGCCACGTCTACGACAGGGAGCACATCCGACCTCGGGGAGTCAAGCTCCAGCACAGTTCGCTCCTGCCCCTTCCGCGACTGCAGACACACAGAAGCCAGAAAGCGGGATCACAACACTGGATAATAACCTGCTGCTAAAGACACACACTGCTCATAGCATCACACACTCACTGTAACTTCACCTACTCAGAAATCTCACTGTAATGATTCACACTCAGAAAGCTTACAGTAACATTACACAATTATGCGGTATAGATAAATCTTACACAAAACATGAAACAACCACTAATCTATGCTGCTTCCATCTCACCACTACTCCACTCTGTCTCAGTCCTGTAACACTGCTCCACTCTGTCTGTGTGCTGTAACACTGCTCCACTCTGCCTCAGTCCTGTAACACTGCTCCTCTCTGTCTGTGTGCTGTAACGCTGCTCCTGGGCGTGGCTCTGCAGCAGCAGGCTCGGGTGTGCAGTCTCACCTGGCAGCCGTCGTACACGGCGCTGATGAAGGCTGTCTTGGGCTGTGTCAGCTCCTCCTCGTTGCTGCCGCGAAAGCGCAGTGCATGCTGGTGGCTGTGGGTGGCGCTGTCGTACCACCCTGCCGAGTTCTGGCAGGAGTAGGTGAAGGTCTGCCTGGCTGTGGCACTGAGGAGCTTCAGGAAGGTCAGCTGGACCACGTGGACAGGGTTTCCATCAGAGTCCGTGTAGGAGAACTGGTCCGGAACCAGGAGAGACATGATCAGAACCTTACAGCCCAGCGGGTCCAGACACAGGGATCACCAAGCTAAACCTGTCAGAATGCACTCACCAGCACCTCCAACCCAGTCAGCCTTAGCAAGCCAGCAACACTGACTCAGACACCAGCATGTCATTACAGTGATAAGGAGCATCACCACCGTGAAACCAGCAGCGGGTGGAGAGCGGTGCAGTGAGGGAGCAGGAGATTTGCAGAGGCAACTAAATTTAAAGCCAGGTTTTATCTAGGATTTGAACTTGCAACCTTCTGTTCCCAGTGCAAGGAAAGAGGCATGTACACGTGGGCTCAGGCCTCTGCTGCACCCACCCCCTCTGTCAGGTGGCAGGCTGGCAGCCCTGCTCACCGCACAGTGATTGGCATGCGGCTCTCAGATGAAAGACCGGTGCAGTTTGATGTGGTAATGAGGCCGGTGCAGCCGGCTCCCCCAGCCCACAGTGCTGAGACGCAGGTGTGCACCGCCACCGGAGCGGAGACCACTTCCTGCTTATTTCTCTGTAGAAAGGTTATTTTGGCATTTCTTATTATTTCAGCTATTTTAGCTTCATACTCTATATGAGTTTCTCCATGCTGAGACATGCTCGTTTCAGCTCTTTCACCACTGAGACCTCACGCACATACATACACGCACACACACACACGCACACACCCACGCACACGCACACACCCACACCCACGCACACACACACACACTGCAGCAGGGTGTAAGAAATGGGAGGTAAAGGTGGTCTGTACCTGCTTGCCTTTGCGGAACTGGCTGTACCAGCTGCCCGGCTTCTCTCTGTTCCAGGCAGCTAGTTTCACCTAACGAAGAGAGAGAGAGAGGCTGCCTCCATGGATGTGCCCAGGTGGGGTGTTCAGTGGCTGTGGAAGTGTTCAGGTTTGTGTGTGCTGATCAGTGGGTGTGGAAGTGTTCAGGTTTGTGTGTGCTGATCAGTGGGTTTGAAAGTGTTCAGGTTTATGAGAGCTGATCAGTGGGTGTGGAAGTGTTCAGGTTTGTGTGAGCTGATCAGTGGGTTTGAAAGTGTTCAGGTTTATGAGAGCTGATCAGTGGGTGTGGAAGTGTTCAGGTTTGCGGGAGCTGATTACTCACGGATTCACTCTTCTTGTCAGGAAAGAGGCAGGTTTCTCCCTCAGCTGTAAAGTTGCAGAACACCTTGAAGGAGTCTCTGTGGCAGCCTTGATTTGGGTCGATCCAGTACTCACCTGCGGCCACACAAAACACCCCTCATTCTCTGTACACTCTCACACCTTCCCAAACAGCTGGGCTTGACTGAGGACAGAGTACTTCGTGTAACAGTCTGAAAACATCTACAAATATGTAGAAACATGCAGAAAGCAGCACATCGATATGTTTAACTGCTGAAGATGTGAAGGAGATTTAGCATAAGAGCTCTAGTGACAGGGTACATCAGTGATGGAGCGGGAGTCTCCATGGGAAAGATATCAGTTTGAAATGTTACTGCTAAACACAGTGGTCATGATCAGAATGGCTGGATAATTGCTGCTGGGATATCTATGGTAGTGTTGAAATTTCTGTGGGAAATCCGTAATAGCATGGTAATGACTACAGGAACATCTCTGGTAGCATTAAAATATCTATAGTAAAAGGTAAATATTCTCTATTGAGATATCTATGGTAGTACAGGATTCTCTATGGGGATATCTATGGTAGTAAGGGATTCTCTATGGGGATATCTATGGTAGTAAGGGATTCTCTAGGGGGATATCTATGGTAGAGGGGGATTCTCTATGAGAATATCTATGGCAGTAGTAGTTAGTGGTGCTGTTTGGTGTGATGTGGAGAACTGCTCTGACCGTCTCTGTAGTCGGGGTTGCACATCAGCAGCTCCTTGCAGGTGCGGGCGGGGCTGTCGTATGTTCCCAGCGGCTTTCTCATGATCTCCACTTCTGTCTTCATGGAGGTGAGGGAGGCGAATACCTCCTCCATGCCATCAGGGTGCTCCAGAGCCTGGTCTCCCTGCAGGAAGTCTTCCTCTTGCTCCTCCTCCTCCTGCAGGTGTGCTCCGTCCACCTGAGAGTGCCTCCTTCTCTTCCTCCTGCCCTGCTGCACCGGGAGGGGCTCGATCATGGAGGCGGGGGGGCCCTGGGGGGGGGGGGAGCGTTACACACCGGCAGAGGCAGGGGGGGAAACACAGACACACTTCCTCCTACTAAATTCCAGATAATTAGAGAAACATACTTTCAATATTTTGCATTATCCCTCCTGATATTTAATAAACAGAATGATGGAGAGAAATTCTTCTGGGTGAATCCTGCCTTGTGAATGCCTGTGTGTGTGTAATTATTTATTTATAATTTTCGAAGTTTGATGGTTTAGTGTATACGTTTTTATATAAAGGAGAAAGGAGTCAGAGGTCACAGGATGAGTGCTCTCACCGGGGGGCCTGGGGGGCCAGCAGGTCCTGGATCTCCGCGAGGGCCAGCGGGCCCCTGAAAAAAGAGCAGAGAACGTCACCTATTCACCCCTCCATCTACAGAAACCTCACCTATTCACCCGTCCATCAACAGAAACCTCACCTATTCACCCGTCCATCAACAGAAACCTCACTCATTCACCTGTCTGTCTACATAAACATCACCTATTCACCCGTCCATCAACAGAAACCTCACTCATTCACCTGTCTGTCTACATAAACATCATCCATTCCCCTCTCTATCTACATAAACCTCCTTCAGTCATCCCACCACACACTGCTGTAACAGTCAGTCTCAGGCTCACAGTCAGAGAGCAGGTCTCGGATTTAACTCCACCCACCTGGTTTCCCTTTGATCCCTTCTGACCGACCGCACCCTGAGAGAAAGCGGAGGGAGATACGCACATTACATTCCATGCATTTAGCAGATGCTCTTATCCAGCACAAGACGGCAACATGAAAAAGGCATTATATTATCGCAGCCTAACTATTCCATTTAGCACTGTAAACCAAGATAAACCTGCCCGAAGGAAAGTAAGACACGACAAAGTGTGGAGGAGGAGAGGAGGGAGGGAATGATGGACAGACATGGTGGAGGGGGAGGTGCAGCCCGATACTCACAGACAGGCCTGGGGGCCCGGGAGGACCGTTGGGACCAGCAGGGCCAACCAAACCCTGACGAACAAGACACACCAGTTACAACTGGACACTGTGTGGAGTATAGTGGAGTATAGTGTGAAAGTATAGTGTGAAGTGTGTGGAGGAGCAGAGTGTGTAGAGTACTGAGTGAACCATGTGGACTATAGTGTGTACAGTATAGTGTGAAGTGTAGCACGAAAGGTTTGGAATATAGTGTGTAATAGTGTAGAGTACAGTGTGGAGTATAGTGTGTGGTGTGTAGTGTAGAGTGTGGGGTACAGTGTGTAGCAGTGCAGAGTATAGTGTGGTGTAGCGTGGTGTAGGTGTGGGGTACAGTGTGTGTGGAGAACCCACCTCGTCGCCTTTGGGGCCCTGGAGCCCCTGGTTTCCTGGGAGACCCCGGTCACCCTTCTCCCCCATCTCCCCTGGGGGGCCAATCAGGCCGATCAGACCCCCGTGGCCCTGCGGGGGGGGGGGGGGGGGGGACAGGGGTGTGTGCATGCATGTTTAATACGAATCTCAATGCGAGACACACCCTGTGCGCTCTGTAAGCTCTCCTGGAGGCATGTGCCGTATAAGAAACGAAACCTCCCGTAAACTCATCACCTGGTGCAAACAAGTTCAACTTACAACAAACAATAAACTATTATAAATAAAGTAAAATGCTAATTTTGCACTCTCCAGCTAATCACAATCCACATTCCAAACATGACTCTGCAGTGACTCTGCCCCTATGTCCCAGCAGTGACTCTGTGACTCGTCTTTGTCGTCGCAGGCTGTGCTGCAGCTTCAGGTGTGACTCTCACCTTGTCTCCCTTCCTGCCAGGATCTCCCTTCAGTCCAGGCAATCCTGGAGGCCCCTGGAGAGGGAGAAAGGGTCAAGCACAGGTCAAGCAGGGGTCACAAAAAGGTCAAAAATCACCTCTCCTGTGCGTGTGAATAATTCTCACTGCCTCTCCTGTGTGTGTGAGTAATTCTCACTGCCTCTCCTGTGTGTGAGTAATTCTCACTGCCTCTCCTGTGTGTGTGAATAATTCTCACTGCCTCTCCTGTGTGTGAGTAATTCTCACTGCCTCTCCTGTGTGTGTGAATAATTCTCACTGCCTCTCCTGTGTGTGTGAATAATTCTCACTGCCTCTCCTGTGTGTGTGAATAATTCTCACTGCCTCTCCTGTGTGTGTGAATAATTCTC
>NC_050601.1:20000-22500 GCF_013368585.1 Megalops cyprinoides | reverse complement strand
CAAGGCAGTAGAATCTGGGGTCATTTTTGAGTGAGGACATTGTTTTTGCCTTCATTACTGACCCCTAGACAACCTAACAGAAACCCTGTTGACAGTGATTATACAGAACACACAAATTATAAATAAAATATGCACAGTGCTCACACACAACAAGAATACAGACAGACTTTACATACACCATACACAATGGCTACACACAACATGCATAGGAAAACATGGTTATTTTCCCTTTTTGCAACAGCAGGTCATATAGCTTTTAGTTTTTATCTGAGGAAACAGCAGTGTCCCACCTGAGGATCACTCTTTCACAAGTCCTGCTCCATAACCACAATGTAAAAATTACTGCACAGAATAAATATGTACTTATCACAGAGTGATTATACATAGACATTATATACTTTTAGAATACAGACACACACCTGACATACACCATATACACTTGTGGTCAGTGATATACTCTTAAGCTTTGAACACTCACCCTGTGTCCCTTGTTCCCTGGGAGACCTGGCAGGCCATCAAAGCCTCTGTCACCCTGTTAGAGACACACACATATAGGAGTGAGAGATTATAGGTCCACACACACATAGGCATGTAGACAAACATGAACTCTCTCACACACACAATACAGTAATGGCATTAAATACCTTTGCTCCTGTCTCCCCAGGTGCTCCCCTGCTCCCATCGGCTCCTGCGCGGCCCTGGCACGCAAACACACACACACACGCACGCACACACACACAAGTACACACACACACAAGCACACACACACACACACAAGCACGCACACACACACAAGCACACACACACACAAATCAAAAAGGATCTTATTAGAGTCATATTAAAAATACATTCAGGATGTCCCATTACACACACATGCACATGAGTGCACACACACACACACACACACACACACACACACGACACAGCTCCTTGACTCTTACCCTCTTCCCTGGTTTTCCATTGAGTCCTGGAGCACCTGGTAGCCCCCTGGGACCCTGAGAGAGGGGACAAGCAGAGAGAAAGGGAGAGAGAGGGAGAGGGAGAGAGAGAGAGAGAGAGAGAGAGAGAGAGAGAGAGAGAGAGAGAGAGAGAGAGGGAGGGGGAGAGAGAGGGAGGGAGAGAGAGAGAGAGAGAGAGAGAGGCAGAGATGTCAGTGCAGCATGTGAGTGAGCTCTGTGGTAGCAGTGCACCTTTCCACCACGCTGAGTCCTACCGTGGGGCCAGGATCACCACTCTCCCCCTTCAGTCCTGTAGGGCCAGGAAGACCCTGAAACATAGAGACAGAAAACACATTCCCACAGGAAGTTACTCACTGACCTGCCATTCTGAGCAGCACAGTCTCTAAGACTGCGTAGTTACTGTACACTGTAAGAAAGAGAGTGATTACTGTAGACTGTAGACTGGAAGGGGGGGTTACTGTACACTGTAAGAGTGAGGGTGATTACTGTAGACTGTAGACTGGAAGGGGGGGTTACTGTACACTGTAAGAGTGAGGGTGATTACTGTAGACTGTAGACTGGAAGGGGGGGTTACTGTACACTGTAAGAGTGAGGGTGATTACTGTAGACTGTAGACTGGAAGAGAGGTGCTGACTGCAGTAACAGAATCTCTTACCAGTGGTCCAGGCCGTCCGGTCAGGCCCAGTGGTCCCGGAGGTCCCTTCAGTGAGAGCTACAGAAACACACATAAAGACCAACAACTTATACACAGCATACACCAATCTGACTGCACAAACACACACACACACACACACACACACACACACCGCTTCTGAATCTGAACACAAAAGGGGAAGGGAGCATTAAGTGGGTTTATTATAGTCATGGACAGGACTGCTTTGTTTAGGTTAATGGTGAAGGGACTGTCTAAAAATTCTCTTCCCAAATCTGACACAAACACATGCACACAATGTACTAATCTGACACAGCCTTATTGATGGAATTATGGGAATTTATTGCTATATTATATAAGACTTATGGCTGTTCATGATGATAGTATGGGCATTATTGCTGCATTATTATGGATTTTATGAACTATTAACAGGTCATATTGAACTATTTACAGATTTCGCAGAGAGGTCACAGAGGGGTCACAGAGAGGTCACAGTGAGGTCATGGGGTTCAGAGGTCATAGGGATCTCACCTTCGTCTGTTGCAGGATGGCCTGAGCTTGGGCCTCCTGTGCTGACACCACTGGCCCCTTCTGACCGTCATTCCCATACTGGAACTGAGAGACACAGAGCGTCACCCTGGGAATGCTGGGATACCGAGAGCTCTGCGCAACAGCCAGCGAATTTGATGCAGTGCCCAGTGCTACACGGTGGCACCTGGTTTATTTAGCTTACAGCTCCTCCTGGTGGCTGGAAGCTGCTACTTCAGTTTCAGCTCCCTCAAAAGCTTGTCTCTGAAGCTGTCAGGTCTTTTAGAGATCATCTCTCTGCCGCCTGGCTCCTGTGTGTATGCATATGTGTCTGTCTATTTATGTGCATGTGTGTGTGTTT
>NC_050601.1:10000-15000 GCF_013368585.1 Megalops cyprinoides | reverse complement strand
ATTTCAGTAAAAGGCCACTGGAGGAGCGGTTGTGACAGTGAGCGTAAGTATGAAACCACGGTATACCGCCAGGTTGCTCTGATACCCTCACAGACAGATACCCATAAAATACGACTCTGCACATACAGCTCGAAGGACATACCTGATATTCTAAAAACTAACCCCAGCTTTAACCTTGACCACATCCATGCAGCTGCTCCACAGCAGCATGCAGGGGCCATCAGCACATAGGAAACACAGCCTTCGTGACTGTGTTTCTGATTGGATCCCTCACTTTGATCAAACGTAGTGTTTCAGCTGAACTGACAAATCCAAACATCAGATGCTCTAAAACCAGGAAGCAATTCCCTCCATACATATCACCCACACAGGCATGTATGCATGTACACTTGTTATTTACTACGGTAGGAGTTACACATGTGTGTGTAATATAGTCCATTTAGAAGGGTTATCTACTTGGTCTACAGCTATAACTAGTGGGATGCAGGTTTTTTTACTCCACAGGGACATCTACAGGACGCAGGGTGTACTGCAGCGTGAGTCAGCTCGAGGAATGGAATGATTCAAGGGTTAAGAAGCGTTAAGGGATTAAGTGAGCGGGTGGGAGTTGCTACGTCAACACATTTCGGTCTACCTCCACCCCAGCTGTGAGGGATTCAGGCAGTGCGCTGGGCACCACAGGGGGGGCTTCAATGCTGGAGTCTGGCTCATGTGTGGGCATCTCTGGGACCTCAGACACTTCCGGTAGCAGGGTGGAGCTTAAGGACCCCACCTCCCCCTGCAGCTGAGCTGTCCCTGTGGGCTGCAGGAGGTCTGCTAACGGAGACTGTTCTGTGCTGGGCAGCACAGTGGCTACAGTGGGGTCCTGAGGCATATCAGGCATCACTGTGGGCAGCTCAAGGAAGTGCTCCGCAGGACCCGGAGCTTCTTTTCTCTTCTTCCTGGACTCTTTCCTGCCCTTCCTCCCTTTGGAAGAGCCATCCCTCTTCTTTTTGGACCTCTCCTTTTTGCCCTTCCTGTCTTTTTTGTCGTGTTTCTGAGGTTCCCCTGCACTGTCATTTTGGAGGAGTGGGTTGGGTTTGGGGTGGGGGGGCTTTGTGGACAGGGCAGGGATGGGGAACAGGAGAAAAACACGTGAGACACGAGAAAGAGAGAGGAGAGGAGAGACCTATACAAGCGTCTGCCCCGCCCATGAACACACACACACACACACACACACACACACACAGGGATTGGGATTGGCTGGTCTATAACTCTGTCATTGATTGTGTTTGTGATTGGCTGGTCTCTAGCTCTCTCAGTGTGTGTGATTGTGATTGGCTGGTCTCTAGCTTGCTCAGTGAGTGTGTTTGTGATTGGCTGATCTATAACTCTGTCAGTGAGTGTGTTTGTGATTGGCTGGTCTCTAGCTTGCTCAGTGAGTGTCTTTTTGTGATTGGCTGGTCCCTTGCTCACTCAGTGAGAGTGTTTGTGATTGGCTGGTCTCTAGCTCTCTCAGTGGGTGTGATTGTGATTGGTTTGTCCCTTGCTCGCTCAGTGAGGGACATGCTGGGATCACAACAACAACCTTGTTTCAGGATTACACTGGATTTGAGATTACATCCACAGAAAAGAACTCATCTTCTCTCACAGCAGAAGAGAAGGGGGAAGAAAGAGGGGTCAGGAAAAGGGAAAGAGCAGAAGGGAGAAAGAGAGAAGACAAGAAAAAGAAATCTGGATGGGACAGAGTCAAATACTGACAGCAGAAGTAGACTCACGGTGACCAGTTGTGCATTTGGGGTGTGATGGGACACTCAGTCCAGTGTTTAAACACCTCTGTGAGACTCTACAGCACACAAAACTACATTCCAAAGGCAGTACACTCTGAGTTTAGGAGATGTAGGCGGTGCTCCCCCTGGTGTTGGGAGGACTCACCTGCGGCTCCTCTGGCTCTAGAGCCCGGCTGCTGTACGGCAGGGGGGAGTCGCAGTCTGGGATGAAGTGCAGACAGTAGTCAGCCGCAGCGCCCGGGTCCTCCACAATCAGGAGCTGCTGGATGTCTCCCTGGCAGACGCACGCACGCACACACACACACACACACACAACATGATTGGCAGGTGCACAGAGTGAGGCACACGGAGTGGGTTGGGCTTCACTGATTACACCACACCCACAGTCTGCACCTGTTGGAGCAGGAAGTGCAGTCCTGCTGGGTGCAGCTTCCTCTCATTACCCTACATTACATTACATCATTTACCCAGAGCCACTTCCACATAAGTGCATCACTATGCTAAGAGTTGTGATTGAAAAGTACTACAAGTGGTCAATTTAGTTAAGTGCTAAATTAGTGTAGAGCTCTTTTTTAAAATAGAAAATAGGGATAGATAGGATAGATAGAGAGGAAGACAGACTATAGATATAGCTTGAAGAGATGAGTTTTCAGCTTTCTCTTGAAGGCACCTAGGGAGTCTGTTGTACAAATCTCAGTAGGGATCTCATTCCACCAGTACAGAGCAGCAGTGTGGAGTAGTGGTCAGAGCAGCTGTGTGGAGCAGCAGTGTGGAGCAGTGGTCAGAGCAGCGGTATGGAGCAGCAGTGTGGAGCAGTATGGATCAGCAGTGTGGAGCAGTGGTCAGAGGAGCAGCATTGTGGAGCTGTGGTCATAGCAGCAGTGTGGAGCAGCAGTGTGGAGCAGTGGTCACAGCAGCAGTGTGGAGCTGTGGTTATAGCAGCAGTGTGGAGCAGCAGTGTGGAGCAGTGGTCACAGCAGCAGTGTGGATCGGCAGTATGGAACAGCGGTCAGAGCAGCAGTGTGGATCGGCAGTATGGAACAGCGGTCAGAGCAGCAGTGTGGAACAGCAGGCAGAGCAGCAGTGTGGATCAGCGGGCAGAGCAGCAGTGTGGATCAGCGGGCAGAGCAGCAGTGTGGATCGGCAGTATGGATCAGCGGGCAGAGCAGCAGTGTGGATCAGCGGGCAGAGCAGCAGTGTGGATCACGGTGTGGAGCAGCAGGCAGAGCAGCAGAGTGGCTGCTGCACAGCATTAAGCAGCAGGGCTGGGTCTGGGCTCAGTGGGCTGGGTGGGGCAGGAAGCAGTGGGGTCTGCTGTGTAGCACCTGACCCACCGTGGCCTCCACTACTGGGAGGACGGGGTGTGGGCGGGGAGGCTGCTTTTCCTCCCACCCCCTTCTGCTGCTTTACGTCATTATTCCTGTTTGATCTACTGTTTCCCAGAACAGAGAAAAAAGTGCTGTTTTTAGAAATCGTTACTTTTCTGTTTTTTGTTGTTTTTGTATGGGAAAGTCAGACTTTTCCATCAGCCCAGAAAATTTCTAGTCTGAGCCCACACAGAGACAGAGAGAGAGAGAGAGAGAGAGAGAGAGAGAGACAGAGAGAGAGAGAGAGAGAGAGAGAGAAAGAGAGAGACAGAGAGAGAGAGAGAGAGAGACAGAGAGAGAGAGAGACAGAGAGAGAGAGAGAGAGACAGAGAGAGAGAGAGACAGACAGACAGACAGACAGACAGACAGACAGACAGACAGAGAGAGAGAGAGAGAGAGAGAGAGAGAGAGAGAGAGAGAGAGAGAGAGAGAGAGGGAGAGAGAGAGAGAGAGAGAGAGAGAGAGAGTGAGTGAGTGAGTGAGTGAGTGAGTGTGTGTGTGTGAGAGAGAGAGAGAGAGAGAGAGAGAGAGAGAGAGTGAGTGTGTGTGTGTGTGTGTGTGTGTGTGTGTGTGTGTGTGTGTGTGTGTGTGTGTGTGAGTGTGTGAGAGAGAGAGAGAGAGAGAGAGAGAGAGAGAGAGAGAGAGAGAGAGAGAGAGAGAGAGAGAGTGTGTGTGTTTGTATCCCCCCATTGTATCCCGCTGTAATTTGTAATCTGGAAGCAATACAGGCAATACTTTTGACCACAAACCCCAGTACACTGCATGCCGAGACCACACTCCCACGCTGGCAGGCACGACTGGTCTGGGAACAGCCTGATCTATCACCTCTCGTGATATCAGCGTCACAGCACTGCACTGGGATCAGCATCACACCCACGACACACCACAATGTCCCACACTCCGGCCAAATGAAAAACATTATTGCCTTTTCTCAGAGGAGAAACAATGAAAAGAAAAAGAAAAAAAACTGTGAGTCACTCTATGAGAGATGGACAGAGTGAAAAACAGAGAGAGAGAAATGTGTTAGCCTCTCTCAGAGGGAGGAAGAGAAGGATAGAGTGAAAAACAAAGAAAAAATCAAATGGATAGTCATTAAATATCACTGATCAAAGAGAAAGCTAAGCATGAAAGCACCAGTCACGCTGGGTGTGTCATGTGGGAGCGTTATGTGGCAGTAGAGGGACAGTCGGAGCGTTATGTGGCAGTAGAGAGACAGTGGGAGCGTTATGTGGCAGTAGAGGGACAGTGGGAGCGTTATGTGGGAGCGTTATGTGGCAGTAGAGGGACAGTGGGAGCGTTATGTGGCAGTAGAGGGACAGTGGGAGCGTTATGTGGCAGTAGAGGGACAGTGGGAGCGTTATGTGGGAGCGTTATGTGGCAGTAGAGGGACAGTGGGAGCGTTATGTGGCAGTAGAGGGACAGTGGGAGCGTTATGTGGCAGTAGAGGGACAGTCGGAGCGTTATGTGGCAGTAGAGGGACAGTGGGAGCGTTATGTGGCAGTAGAGGGACAGTGGGAGCGTTATGTGGGAGCGTTATGTGGCAGTAGAGAGACAGTGGGAGCGTTATGTGGCAGTAGAGGGACAGTGGGAGCGTTATGTGGGAGCGTTATGTGGCAATAGAGGGACAGTGGGAGCGTTATGTGGCAGTAGAGGGACAGTGGGAGCGTTATGTGGCAGTAGAGGGACAGTGGGAGCGTTATGTGGGAGCGTTATGTGGCAGTAGAGGGACAGTGGGAGCGTTATGTGGCAGTAGAGAGACAGTGGGAGCTTTATGTGGGAGCGTTATGTGGCAGTAGAGGGACAGTGGGAGCGTTATGTGGCAGTAGCGGGACAGTGGGAGCGTTATGTGGGGGCGTTATGTGGC
>NC_050601.1:0-5000 GCF_013368585.1 Megalops cyprinoides | reverse complement strand
TTGTGTGTGTGTGTGCGTGTGTGTGTGTGTGTGTGTGTGTGTGTGTGTGTGAGTGTGTGTGTGTGAGTATGTGTGTGAGTGTGTGCGTGTGTGTGTGTGTGAGCGTGTGTGTGTATAGTGATATTGTGTGTGTGTGTGTGTGTGTGTGTGAGTGTGTGCGAGTGTGAGTGTGTGTGTGTGAGTGTGTGTGTACCAGGAAAGAGCTGTTTGGTTGGTGCGCTGAGCTGGATCTTCTTGTCTATTCTGAAAGCCATGTCTGTCTCCTCTGCTCCCTTCCTGCTGGTACACAGCCCTGCTTCCATGGAAACGCCCTCCATGTCTTCTGATAGGTCCAGTATTCTCAGGACATCGATAGGGTTGGCTGTTCACAGTAGAGAGGTGGGAACAAATCATTTTAAACAATTCGTATGTAATTCATATGTACTGTTCTATCTGCTTCACACATAATATTTAAAACGGACCCACAACACTGTGTAGCTGAACTCTGTTTTCCATTAAAAAATAATGGTTTAACGCACTTGTGTCTCTGCCAGCCAGCTTGTACCTTGTCTGGTCAACTATTGAAACTTGGTCATGCAGCACTTCCATTATTGTGACTCCATGTATGGCTTTTGCTTGTGTTGCACTCTGCCTCACTTCGGATAAAAGCATCTGCCAGATGAATAAATGTAAATATAATGTAACACAAAATACTCCCACCACATGCACACACTTACAGCATTCAGCCAATGAGAGGCTGCTCTGATGGACGTAATTACAGAGCAACAAATGTTGACGAGGCAAAAGAGGACTGAGGGGTGGGCAGCTGCTGACATCACTGCCTGCAGACTCTGACATCACTGCCTGCAGACTCTGACATCACTGCCTGCGCAGTCAGGCAACCTGCTGCAATATGCAGACACTGATGTCACTTCGATCACAGGAAACTGTGTATAAATTATTCTGAAACAGCAATGGTGCTGAATTTATTCATTCATTTATTTACAAATTTATTCACTCATTCACATTCAGATATACTCCTAACAACCATTCTCAAAGCCTTTCAATGCAGTGAATTATGTATGACACTCTCTGCTTGTGGTAAGCCCTGCAGCACCATCTGGAGTTCATTTTGCTAAATACAATGGTGTTACAGAGCTCTTTGTTCATAAGCAGGACTATCACAGCACTCATGAAGCTTGTGCTCACTGCAGTGCAATTCTGGGAAATGTAGTCTTTGGCCCTCTGATCCGTGAGACTGGCCAGGTGGCCTTTCCCACATGCTTCCTGCATTACTGAGCAGACAGACTGAGCCAGGGGGGTGTGCAGGTGGGCGTCGGGGTGTTATTAGTGGGTAGAGAACCCTGCACAGACTATACACCAATCCCACAACCCTCCAGCTTCACATCTGACAGCTGACACCTGTCTCAATAATTTGGGGGGAGGGTGTCAGAGTATCTCTTTCTTCTTCCCCCTACACCACCCACCCTTTCATTCTCCTTCCCTCTTTCCTTTTCTTCCATCCAACCTCATTCACATTCAAATTCAAACTTAACCCGAGGCTTCCAGTGGTTTCCATGCCATGTGACCTGTTCTGCCAGTAGGTGTGTCCTAAATTTAAGTTGAAGTCCTAAAAATAAGTTTCACTGCATAAAGCTGCACATGAGATGTGCTGCTCTGACTGCTGTCTGTGGCGGCTGGGGGGGACGCAGGGGACCACGGGCGTCTCTCTGTGCTCTCGGAGACGGTCAGCAGCAGCCGCAGCAGTGTCAGTCTGGGACGAAGAGGAGCAATGCCTATCCTAGATTTTTAATTGGCTTTTGACTGGCTTATGGCATCCGTTTTTGTCCAATGTAGGAACAATCAAAAAGGATAGATTTTGATTGGACAAAACATCCACCGTGAAGCAAGAACACACTGTGTGTAGCTTTTTAAGACAAGCGACAATGTCAATCCATCAAGCAGTGTCTTCCAGGACGTTTTGTTCAAGATCAACACTGTGGGTAAAATTCAATGGCTAGTGATGTCTGTGGTCTTAGCCTGTCACCATGAGCATCACAGACACATTCAGAAACGTACACATGTACCAGACTGTAGCCTCAACACCTTCAATTTACACTTCATGTCAGCTTATGAAAGCTTTGCTGTTCAGTACAGGAGGAGTATGAACTGTAATGATGGTTAAAGAAGAGTATCTGATTTGACAGGTCTAGGAGCAGAAGGCCATCTAGTTGCTTTTCAAGGAATGCAGACTGGTGTAAGATCCAGGTTAGTGGACTTACTACTCATTTGCTAAAAAACCTATTGTGCAAGAGACATGCTGACCAGGTTTCACTACCTTGAGAGAATTTTTAAAATTTTCAAAGAAAAATTTTAACTGTTACAAAATTAAATAAATTGGCCAAACCATGTGACCTAGCTAAGACCATCACCAAATGAGATGCAGTGGCGTTTGTACGGGTTCAATCTGAACAGCCCCTGGGCCCTCCACAAACCAAGCAACTATTCTCTCCCCACTCTACTCTCTCTCTCTCTCTCTCTTTCACTTGCTCTCTCTCCCTCCTCCCTCTCCCTCTCTCTCCATTCCTCCCTCCCCCCGCCCTCTCTCCCTCTCTCCCTCTCCCTCTCTCCCTCTCCCTCCCTCCCTCTCTCCCTCTCTCCCCCCTTCCCCTCTTCCACAGGTCATGTTGATTAAACATGTGGAAAGTGAGTGCCAGCTGCAGCTCCTTCTCTGCACACTAACAGCCTCGTTACATTGTATGACTTTATCTGCTCAGCAGATGCCTGATTATCCAGAGAAACTGACATTTCACATAGTAACCACTGCTCCACAAGGCTGCCCTGACCACTGATCCACACTGCTGCTCTGACCGCTGCTCCACGCTGCTGCACTGATCACTGCTCCACACTTCTGCACTGATCACTGCTCCACACTTCTGCTCTGACCACTGATCCACACTGCTGCTCTGACCGCTGCTCCACGCTGCTGCACTGATCACTGCTCCACACTGCTGCACTGATCACTGCTCCACACTTCTGCTCTGACCACTGATCCACACTGCTGCTCTGACCGCTGCTCTGACCACTGATCCACACTGCTGCTCTGACCGCTGCTCCACACTGCTGCTCTGACCGCTGCTCCACACTGCTGCTCTGACCGCTGCTCCACACTGCTGCTCTGACCACTGCTCCACACTGCTGCTCTGACCGCTGCTCTGACCGCTGCTCCACACTGCTGCTCTGACCGCTGCTCCACACTGCTGCTCTGACCGCTGCTCCACACTGCTGCAAGCCAGGGAATTTAGGTGAAAGAAGAAAACACTGGGCACAGTTGGCAGTCACTGCCATACAGAAAAGTGACAGAGCTTAGCGTCATGGCAACCAGACAGAGAGCCTTCGTTAGCAGGGGGTATTAATAACAGGACACAGAGGAAGACAGCATTAAACCCTCTCATTAAAGTTCCTCTGATTCTTTTTCTGTCCTGGAGTGTTTGGTGTGAGTTCACAAAATGCCCCTCCCCCCCAAGACCATCCCCTTGGAACATTCTATTTTATTACAGACAGGACCTGAGTTCACAAAGTGTCCCCACCCCACCCGTAACCCATCCTGTTGGAACAGTCCAAAGGGCACAAAGTTCTGCAGTCTGGAGTGTGAAAAGAGGAGGAGAAAAGAAGAGCTATAGGAGTTAGCTGAATGAGTGCAGTAGAACCAGACTCACACACACTCACACACACTCACAAACACACACTCACACACTCACACACACACACACACACCACTCACTCACACACTCACTCACACACTCACTCACACACACACACACACACACACACACACACACACACTCACACACACACACACACACACACACACACACACACACACACACTCACACACTCACACACACACTCACACACACACTCACACACACACTCACACACACAGATCCACATATACACACACATACACAGAGACTCACAAACACACTCACACACACACACACAGACCCACATATACACACACACTTACACAGAGACTCACACCCACACAGACACAGACTCACATAGACTCACATACAGACACACACACAGACTCGCACACAAAAACTTACATTGAGATGCATGCAGAGACTCACAAAGTCACAAAGAAACATACAGTGTCACACAGAGTCACAAACAAACTCCCCTTCCCCCTGCTACACACACATACGCTCAGACAAATACACAGTGTCACACACACACACGCCTTACACAAGCACACACACAAATACACCCACACACATAAGTACCATATAACCAACACACCAACTACAAATCAATGCCCAATGCTCACACATACACATGTACAAGAAGGAAAGAAAGAAGAGAATTAGAGGTGAGATTGAGTGGGAGTCAGACAGGAGGGAGGGAGAGAGAGAGGGGGAGAAGGAGGAGAGGGGAAGGAGAGACAGATAGAGAGAGAGGGAAGGACAGAGAGAGAGGGGAGAAAGGAAAGAGGGAAGGACGAGAGAGAGAGGGAGGGAGAGAGAGAGAGGGAAGGACAGAGAGAGAGGGAGGGGAGAGAGAGAGGGAAGGACAGAGAGAGAGAGAGAGGGGAGAGAGAGGGAAGGGACAGAGAGAGAGAGAGAGGGAGAGAGAGGGAAGGACAGAGAGAGAGGGGGAGAAGGAGAGAGAGAAGGAGAGACAGATCGAGAGAGAGGGAGAGAGAGAGGGAGAGAGAGGGAAGGACAGAGAGAGAGGGGGAGAAGGAGAGAGAGAAGGAGAGACAGATAGAGAGAGAGGGAGAGAGAGAGGGAAGGACAGAGAGGAGGGGGGGGGGGGGGAAGGAGAGAGAGAAAGAGCAATGGGAGAACAGGGAGAAATGGAGAAGAGCCAGGCGTCAGACAGACGAGGGTAAAGCAAAATGAATCCCAGACTGAGGCTTCAGTGTAAGTACCAGCATCTGGCCTACATCAGGTACTGATTTACAGAGACGGTTCAGACACAGCAGCTTACAGCACACTTTGATATGCAATAACAAA